>NC_026752.1:464585-532085 GCF_000149245.1 Cryptococcus neoformans H99 | reverse complement strand
AATGCTCGTCAAATCCTGTCCCCGTATATCACCTTTATTCACTGGTATGCGCTACTACTCCCAGATCAGACAGGTTCCACTTTGGATTGGAGGAAAGCAAGTAACATCAACCAGCCGCGGAACAACCATTCACAAGCACCCGAGAACAGGACAGAAAAGCTGCGAGGTGGTTATTGCCGGTGAACTGGAAACGTGAGCTATATGTTCGTTTTCAAATTTCTTCGATAAAAGCTAAAGGGAAGAACACATTATGCCATCAGGAGAGAAGCGATTCGTCACAGTCGCGAAGCTTATAAATCATGGGGTATGGTCTCCGGTTGGGAAAGACGGTCCGTATTACAAAATGTACGTTTATTCAATGTACTGTCTGTTGTGAATATAGAGTATCAGCGGCTGATCGCTCTCTGACTCAGGCCTTACGATTGCTGAAGGAGCGATCCGCAAATACTGCGAGCCTACTTCGTGCAGATGCCGACTTTTCAGACCTTCTTGTTCACAGTGATATAGACTCTTCTATAAACTTATTGGACGGTTCTGCTGAAACGTGAGCTGTTTCCCAGACATATATTTGTAGCTCATTGCTAATATGCCATAGAGCAATATCTATTGAAGCAAGGCAAAAATCGTCACCGCTAAAGGACTTCAACTGATACTGACTTCTACTTAGGGATATATGCCACAGACTATAGATGGCAGCTTGGCCATGGTGATGAAGGAACCACACGGGCCGGTTTTCAGCATACCGGCGTTCAATTTCCCACTCACGCTGGCAATGCGTAGCATAGGTAAGCATGTATCGGCTATCCTCAGATAGTCATTCATAAACACTCAACGGCGCAACATCATAACTTACAGTCTATCCCCTCGCTTGCGGTAACACTGTGGTCATGAAGGGTGAGCATGCAATACTTCCTCAATACCAATGGGAAAATTGACCTTTTCTCATAGCATCACCACTTGTACCCCAGCTTTCAACCTTCATTGCTGCGCTATTCAATGATGCAGGACTCCCTCCCGGCGTGCTTCAAATATTGAGCTTCTCCGAAGATGAAGTAGGCAAAAGAGTTGAGCAGCTTATTGCTCACGATGACATACGTGTACGACTATATCGGCGAAGGCAACTTCCTCTAAAGTTGACTGCTTCACGCTGATATGATGAATGTAGTTTGTCAATTTCACCGGTTCAATTAGTTTAGGCAAACAGCTAGCAAGCCTTTGTGGACAGTATCTTAAGTATGTGATATTGGAAACAAGTCATGTGTTTCTAGACGCTGACAATACTGTGCTGAAGGCCTTCAGTCATGGAGCTGGGGGGTAAGGCCCCAGCCATTGTTTTACCCTCAGCTAATTTGCAGCTGGCCGCCAATCACGTGAGTTTCGTCTCCATTATTTATTTCCACTATGATTTTTGGTGTTGAGAAATGGGTTTTCTGCAGATTTTGTTTGGGGCATTTCTTAACTCGGGACAAGTTTGCATGTCAATGGAAAGAGTCATCGTCCATGAAGAAATTGCTGAAGAATTCGAGCAAGTCCTCAAATCAGAGGCCATCAAGGCAGGTTGGGTTGGGGGCATGGAATTGGTTAGATCGGGAGCAGGAGAAAGAGCGAGAAATATGGTTGACCAAGCTGTGAAGATGGTAAGAGTAGTCTGCAATCTGTCCAATTACATATGGCTAACATCATATTTCCCTTGATTAAAGGGAGCCAGAGTGATTTACAGCGCAGGAGCGGACAGCTCAGCCACGTCGCTTTCGTCGGAATCTGCATTCCCACCAACGATTCTAGCTGATGTTCACCACGATGCGGATCTCTTTCAGGTCGAGTCATTTGCCCCCATTTTGACGATCCAGTCGGGGTCTGATTTACCTTCAATAATTGCCATGACGAATTCTCACGAAACAGGCCTTTCTGCGTCTGTTTTTTGTCAAGACCTCGCTCTGGCTCTCAAAGTGGCACGGAGTCTACAGTCCGGGGCCGTCCATATTAATGGCATGAGCGTCCATGATCAACACGGACTGCCTCATGGAGGCACGAAGAACAGCGGATGGAGCAGATTCAATGGCAAAGGCGCCATTGAAAGTTTTACTCAGACCAAAGTTATTCGAATTAATGGAACGAATCCCTCATTGCCTTTGTCAGCGCTCTACCGTGGCTTACCAGAGAATGATTATAGTAACCTTTAGTCTATTGCGGCCACGTACACTTCCCAGTCATGTTTGTTTTTGGTCCGCTTTTGGCTTGGCGATCATTTGATGAGCACTCGGTGTGGAGTGGAAGAAAAAATATTTCAAGAAAGTAGAGCAACATTGTCGGGGAATGTTGCAGGTGAGCTAAGTCTCCACGGTGATGTTGTGCTTTTGACGCTGTCCGACATTCTGAAGTGTCATAACAGACAACAATATGCATCATTCGTTGACACTTACCTTACAGGCGAATTCGTAACGTCTTCCGAGTCACGAAGAGAGAGTAGCTCTCTCACTAGACTCCAATTTCCCAACCGCTTGATCACAAAACTACTGTATCTCCGTACAAATACAGAAATAAATCTTGTCCAATTGTCAGTATCAGTTTACGATACACGTAGTCCTGCATTTTGGACAGACTCGACACACGACTCAATCTGGTGGGCGATCCCTTTTTTGATGATGTCGAAACCTCGGCAGGAGGGACTTGCACATAAGTGAGAGGTTTGCTGCTGTGGTGGTAGTCGGAAAATTGAGGCCAGCTGATCCTCTTTGTGCTCATGCATCGCTCTTCTCTGTCAAAAAACATAGAGATAAGTTGCTCTCCGTATTTATAATTCGGATTTTAGGCTAGTCAACTGTGCTTCTTTGTATATCGGTGCTCAACGGAAGACGATTTATTCCGATTCGCGCCAAATATTGGCGACCGAAATCGTTGGGTAGTTCAGTTCCAGGTCGCGGCAGCTCTTCGTCCAGTCATTAGTTTGGTGGCTCAAATTGCCCTTAGTTTGTTTGGTTTCACCTTTTCTATCCATCAGAGTGCATATGGCTCTTTAACTACGAAAGCTGGTAGATTAGAGTAAGCACTAGCGATTACCAGTAGCTTTTGGGCCCAATACTAGCTGTAGACGTTTATTATATATATAGGACTTACTACTACTTTCTTCGAAAAGTGCTAGAACTACGTTACTTACTGTAGCCAAAACAGTCACTCGTTATAAAAATGAAAACTCCTCCATCGTCGGACTTTCGCCCTTCTCGGAGGCACCAAAACAGTCTGTTGAGGGGGTTTGTTGTTGTGTGTTTACCTTATGCCCATCCAGCTAATGCAAGTATTTCTGTAGTAGCAGAGGCCACTCTCAAATGACGTCATTGCGGCGAATGGTTTGTACTTTTTAGTTCTGGAGTGAAGAGTAACAGGAACAAGCATCAAGAATATATAAGGCATGTGATTGAAGTGAATGCTGACCAGATCTCCTTTCCCACCAATTACTTCTAGTCTCAGGTTCCGAGTGCAGTCATCCCTCCCAACAATACCTATCCTGTTAACTTGAAAAGGATTTTTGTGGGATTAATTCATCGTCATACATCTTCAAGCGACAGACAATAGTATCTCTGCCAGCACCGTGCAACCATAACTCACCCTTCAAGGACAACTGCTAATCCAAATGGCTGGCCCTCCTTCCTGTGAGTCAAGATGGTCAATTCCTCTGAGCCAGCCACATTCAATAAAGCTCCTGTGATTTCTAATCACATATCATAGCTACTGGAGATGTTCTCCTTTACTTCCTGGCTTTGTTCATTCCACCTATACCGGTGTAAGTTATATTTCCGTTGAGAGCTGAAGACGCAATCTGACGACTGTCTTAGATTTATGAAGAGGGGATGCGCTGCGGATCTTTGGATCAACATTCTTCTTTGGATCCTTGGATGGATTCCTGGTGAGTGATGGTGCACAAATTCATATATATATACAGGGATCGGAGATGTGCTTTTGTAGCGCTTTGCGATTGACATTAAACGTGGGTAATGCTGATTGGATTATCTTTAGGGGTTTTGCATGCTTGGTGGATCATCTCCAAATACGGGCGCCCTGAAGGAGCCCCTGTAGGATCCACTTATCGTTACTGAGCGTAGGCCACCAAACTATCATCGAAGTTATTTGTCTGGCGCGAGGATTCTTATGTAGCTGTTGAACTTCGATATTAGTGATATTAAGCTGGGGAAGAAGAGGTATAATGGAAAGAAGGCGCAAGATCTACGGTTATAACTGGCTCACTATTAGTATGGCGCATCTAACATGTTAACATGTTACATACAGTTTTAAGTCCATGGCGGATAAAAAATTTCAGTAAACAATTATTCATTCAAAGTATATTAATGGACGGTGTATGTATGCTCTCGCTGGCTTTGCGTAGGCTTTCGAAAGCATGTCCCTGGATAGAGCACAGGACAACTAACACAGGTTACATCGTATTGTTTAAAAGGGAGAGATTATATTGCCATTGAAGCGTTAGTCATTACCAGATGAGCCTGTGTAATTCTCGAAGACAGGAAGTATGGGTAAAAATAGTTAAATGAAAGAGTACGTTCTGTACAAAAAAGCATACATAGTACGTAGTTACCACAATAACCAAACTGCGTGCATGGAAACATTATTCAGTTTTATATAGAGTTTAAAAATAAAAAACAGATGCGTCGTACATGATGATGTTGACTTTCCCCAAAATAACTAACTGCCATAAAGAAAGGCACGCCAGAACTGGAAGATGCCTAATAACTTCATGACTTCAAGCCTAACTATGACATGCCTAAATGATTATCCATAGTTAGCTGCTTGCGCTTCACTCGCTCTCCTTCGCTGGTCTTTGTCCTGCTCATCATTTTTCGACTTCTCGACGACTATTGGCTATCTTTGACGTATTCAATCGTATCATCCATCCTCACTTTTAGAAATGCCGACACCGTCTACAACGACAAATGGGACAGGGCCTCATACAACTGTGACTGCGCCTATCAAATCATCTGCGGCTAAGTCAAGGGGCGCTCTCAAGCGCCTGAAGGCGAAAGCGAGGGGGGGTGGAGGGGGCGGAAAAGGAAGCAGCCGAATGAGCGAGACTCCAACTGACACAGAAAGTGAAGCTGAGGTATGTCGCTTCGTTTCCGCAATTGTATCGTCACGATACTAACAAAAGACGCCAGTCAACGACATCGACTGTAGATCTGTCTACATTGGAGATTGATCCGTCGGATCCACGCTTCACAGTGTTCTCCAACATATTTGCTCATTTTCAAGGAGGAGAAGGGGCCGAAATTCCCGAGCAATTCACGGGACCAGCCAAGGGAGAGGTTTATTATTCAGACGAAGAGGACGATGACCAAGAGGCCAAGGAAAATGCAGTGAAGAGGGCCCAGGAGCAAGAGGGATTGACCCGAAGGCAGCGAAGACAAGCCGCTGTGAGTTTTGCAATTCAATGTTCTCATTTTTTATGGGACTGACTTGGGCCGTCTGCGTAGAAATTGACGGTGGCCGAGCTTAAGCAACTTGTCGATAGGCCAGAGGTTGTAGATTGGTATGATTGCGATGCGCGAGACCCCCGGCTTTTGGTCAACCTCAAATCTCACCGCAAGTGGGTATCTGGTACTGACTCATGCGATTTATACTAATTATCCCAGTACTGTGCCGGTTCCAAGCCACTGGAACGCTAAGAGAGACTATCTGGCTGGCAAAAGGGGTATCGAAAAGCCGCCGTATCTTCTTCCGTGTACGTAGTAATCCGCTCAATTTTTTTTTTGTTAGCTTACTGATGGCCTAATACTTAGCCTGGATCGCGGAGACGGGCATTGGGGAGCAGCGCGATGCGGTAAAGGCTAAAGAGGCGGAGCAGAGTCTTCGGCAAAAGACGCGAGAGCGTGTTCAACCAAAAATGGGAAAGATTGATATCGATTACCAAAAATTGCATGACGCCTTTTTCAAATACCAGGGCAAACCTAGCATGAGTAAATTCGGAGAAGCGTAAGCATGTTTGAACTGGGGACTTTATCCTTTGGCTAATGCTTGGCTGATAAATGATGAAGCTACTATGAAGGCAAGGAGCTTGAGACTGACCTGCGAACCAAGAAGCCTGGAGAATTATCCCAAGAGCTTATAGAAGCATTGTCAATCCCCCCTCTGGCTCCTCCACCTTGGCTCATCGCCATGCAGCGATTTGGTCCTCCGCCTAGCTATCCTAACCTTCGTATTCGAGGTCTCAATGCGCCTATTCCACCGGGGTACGTTGTGGCAATTAGATGAATAAACCTAGCTAAGAGTTCCACAGTGCTCAATGGGGTTTCCATCCAGGTGGATGGGGAAAACCTCCCATGGACGATTTCAATCGACCTCTTTACGGCGACGTCTTTGGCGTGCTGCAGGGTGCTGAAATAGCTGTGAGTGGGCTGTACATGTATGAGGAACACAATTTGATATCTCTTTCGCAGCATCAGAATGAAGTCGACCGAAGCCTCTGGGGCGAGATTGAGCACGTCGAAGAAGGTATGTGAAACTGATATCACATATTGCGGAATACTCACACATTGCCATAGAATCCGAAGAGGAGTCTGAAGAGGAGGAAGAAGAGGAGGAGGAGGAGGAAGCCGAAAAGCCTGCCGCCAACGTCCCTGCTGATGGCTTGGAGACCCCCTCGGGTTTGGCAACGCCTTCGGGTTACCACTCTGTCGTGTCTACAGTACCTGGCGGTCTTGAAACTCCCGATTTCATGGACCTTAGAAAGAATACCAAAGCCCAGGCGGAGGATGTTCCATCTGGACCAAAGGAGTTGTACCAGGTTATCCCCGAAAGGGAAACCACCTCTCGGGGCCTTATGGGAAGTTCGACAGCTTATGATATCGGTGCTGTGGGCAAGGGTAGTGGACTTGCAGTGTTGGGCGGCGAAGATAGCGGCCGAAAGGTAAGTCACTCTTCCGTTGTAGATATCTGTCATCTGACATATCATTGGATGGTTGTAGCGTAAAGCAGGAGACGTTGATATTTCTGTCGACACCGATGAAGAGCTCACACAGGAGCAACTTCGGGCCAAGTACGAAGCTTCTAGAGCTCAGCAAAACCGAGTCTACGTCCCCGGGGCCGACGCCGATAGAAGCGGTTTCGAAGATGTTATGTCTGGTGAGATGAAGAAAAGGGCGAGGAAGGATGATAAAAGGGGAAAAGAGAAGGCCGAAAAGTTCAAGTTTTAATTCCAAGACGTGCGGTTGCGATTGTCTTTACCAGTATGTACTTGCTGTTGCCGCAGGAATTCCTGGGGCTCTATATGCATCGATCTACTGAGTATACTCGATGTAAGAAGCCAGCAATGATATCTCCTCCATCGGCTAGTTTTCCAGTGATGTTTTATTGTTATATATATCGGCCATTTGAGCGATGTATAAGACTGCCCCAGCATGCCCGTCTTGTAAGTTTGCCGACAAGCAAGATGTTTTTATTATGGCGGGAGTTGTCCGTACCAAAGGAGATCCGGGATCGGATTCAAGGCAGGGTTGTATACGTAAGGCGATGAATGAAATGTGGTTGGTGGGCTAGGATGCGGGGCACCGGCCCAAGTCCCCATAGAAGGAGCCGTTCGCCGTTTCGGACCGGGTAGCTCGTCGCAGATACATCACCTGCGCGCCCCTTCGCACACTTAAAGCTGCCTGCTTTCTCATCCACCACTCTCTAATCCCAGCCGTCGACGCATTTTTTGTTTTCCTTTGAGACCCCTAGTAAGTAGCTCCAGCAGCTCATGCTCCCGCCCACATCCAGCTGACCTCGCACAGCATATTATAGATCCAATTATCCAACATGGTCAAGGCTGTCGTTTGCGGTGCTGCCGGTGAGCGTCTATCCTTTCTTTCCCCCCATCCCTCATCACCAGCATCCACCGTCACTTGCATCCTAGCAAACGAGAATACATTGCTGACTTCTGTCAACTCCTAGGTGGTATCGGTCAACCCCTCTCCCTCTTGCTCAAGCTCAATCCTCTCATCACTGAGCTCAGTCTCTACGACGTTGTCAACGCGCCTGGTGTAAGTGCTCTATCGTTTACCTTTATGCTTTGAAGGAGGCACGCTTGCTTGAATGTGTAAACTCCGCTAACCTCTTGTCTGAAAAGGTGGCTGCCGATTTGTCACACATCGCTACCCCCGCCCAGGTCGCCGGGTTCCTTCCTCCCGACAATGGAGCCGAGAAGGCCCTCAAAGGCGCTGATATCGTTGTTATCCCTGCTGGTGTTCCAAGGAAGCCGGGTATGACCAGGGACGACCTTTTCGTGAGTAGATCTTTATCAATATTGACTACACGGCGCTGACATATCGTCTACACTTAGAACGTGAGCATATCTTATATTCCAAGTCAGACCGTGCTCATTCTCCGTATGACGTGATGTAGATCAACGCTGGCATCTGTGCGACCCTTGCCCAGTCTATCGCCAATGCGTGCCCCGAGGCCTTTATTCTTGTCATTTCCAACCCTGTCAACTCCACCGTTCCCGTCTTCGCAGAGACACTCAAAAAGGCTGGTGTTTTCAACCCAAAGAAGTAAGATCTCATCGTAGTAACAACGGGGGGACAATATCTAATGATCTATAGGCTCTTCGGTGTGAGCCACCTGGATGTTGTTCGGGCTTCCACCTTCGTCGCCTCTGTCGTGGGCAAGCCTAAAGATGCTGCAAAGTATTCCGTGCCTGTCGTTGGAGGCCACTCTGGTGCTACCATTTTGCCCCTGTTATCTCAGGCTAAGCCCGCTATCGTAAGATTTTTGAGACTTTTAGTTTTTCAGCGTATACTAACCGCAGCATCCTAGGCTGAAGTTCTAAGTGATAAGGAGAAGCGAGATGCACTTGTCCACCGAATCCAATTCGGAGGTGACGAGGTTGTCAAGGCAAAAGGTTAATTGCTTATCATCTGTTTATACCTGTAAAAATACTGATCTAACCATCCTCAGACGGTGCCGGCTCTGCCACCCTTTCTATGGCCCAAGGTAAGGCGTCGCAATTACGTTTGCAAGGCATCATTGCTAATCATCTTTATCCAGCGGGCGCCGAGTTCGCCGAGTTCGTATTGCAGGCCGCGTACGGAAGCCAGAAGGGCAAGGTCGTGCAGTCCTACGTTTTCTTGGGTGCCGACGCCGGTGGTAACGAGATCAAGAAGGAGATCGGCGCCGACCTCGATTACTTTTCCGTCAACGTGGAGCTTGGCGTCAGTGACATCAATCACTTTATTTGATATTTATTAACTCTTGCTTGTAGCCCAACGGTATTGAGAAGATCTTGCCGATCGGTAAGATTGACGACAACGAGCAAACTCTTCTTGCTGCCGCTGTGAAGGAACTCGGCCCAAGCATTGAAAAGGTACGTGATTGGCCCGCATTTTTGTGCATGATGTCTAACAAAAATCCATATAGGGCGTTACCTTCCAGCCCCCTCCTCCCAAGCTCTAAAAAGCTGGTGACTGAAAAGTCTCGTTAGTCATGGAAGTAGAAAAAGTTTGTAAGAAACATATGCAAGCAAGAAGTTAAAAGAAAAGATGCATACATTACTAAGTACCGTCTGCTGTATGCTCGTAATTGCCAGATTTCTTCAGTCTCTGACAATTCCTAAACTTGGCAAAACTGCTACGAGTAAGGGAATGTTGTGCACTTAGGCTCTTTTTTTTTTTTCATCATAACGCCAAAAGCATAGTACATGGATGTAAGCTTGGAAATGGGTGAACGATTGCTACGATTCAAAGTAAACAACCCTTATTATGGCCCTGCTGATAGTGAATAGTGTGTGCTGCGTATTGTTTATCTGCTCTAATGGGGTTGATGCTACCTTAAGGGCCTGGTTCACCAACGGCATTCGCGACTGATCTCGGCCCCTTCCCCCTCGCGCGCACTGATCTTCTGTTCCTAATATATCTTGGCGATGGTATCGTTCTGAATCGGTGAAGGGGGCCATCTGCGGTCTGCGGCGATGGCACGAGGTCCGAGGAGGAACTGCCTCCCTCGCTTTGCCCGCAAAGACAGGAGGAGCATAGTAAGTAAACAAGCACGGACAGCCGATATTCACCCTCATACTTCCTCCCGTCCCAACTGATCAAAAGCATCTTCCCAATAGGCTGAGCTGCAACTTCCGACTCCAAAGACCTCTGTCACAATTCTACTTACCGACATGGCCGAGCCGGCCTTTCCTGATACAACAGCAGCTTCCTTGTCTTCCCTTTCTACCTCTCAACAGAAGTACTCCAATTCTTCCGGAAATAATGAATGTGCAGCCTCCACGCCCTCAGACTGATCGAGAGCTCGACAAGTCCAGAGACAAGCTTCAAAAACATTAATGGTCTTTCTCATCCATGACCTTCCACTTCCTTCGGTGCAAAAGGATTATTTGACCCTTCTACAGTATTGTTTGCAAACTTGGATTTGTGGGTTCTCAGATCATGAGAGACTTCGTGAGTGCCATTGTGCTCCAACGTCCCTTTCAAAAATAGCTAATACACATGGAGCTAGACTTTGAGAAGCGACAAATCGTTTGGCCTATTCCAGCTGATCAAAGCTTGGGCAGGTGACTGCGTATCTATTGCCACTCGTCGAAGATCCATCATTACTCCTCGGACCTCTGACGTTATCCTACTATTTACCTGCTTAGCTCCAGCTGGGCCATCTATAACTGCCGTCAATCTCATCATAATGAGATTGGACACAATGAATTTTTCTATGGCAGTCCCACTTAGCTGCCATAATTCTTCGCAATAGGCCCAGAGACGATGCCTTCGCTGACAGGTCATTTGTCAGTCCGCAAGGGCAATGTTTCGCCATGCAAACATTCAATGGCAATGACGGTCACTCTACCATTCCTCAATCATTATTCACTTCTTCCGAAAGAAACAGATCATAGGTTAAATGGAGTTGCAAGAAGCGCATGGTATCGCAAGATCTTTTTCTACATGTTGTAATTATTTATTTCTAGTCGTGTCTCAACATATTCTACATGTACAATAGGTGTAACGGAGAGCCATTTAAAACAATATAAAGTTTAACAATATACATGTGATGACTCATAGACTATGGACAGTGTAACGTACATATGGTAGTGATTCATGACAAATCAATATTTAAAAGGCCCGCAGAACTCTTAAATGGGAAGGCTGGTACTACAACGCGACCCAGCGGGTGTCTCTTCGGGTATGTAGATAGACTTCTGCCATACTAGATTGCCGTCGACCAACTCTCCAATCTCCACTTTTTCCTGGGACCAAGTTCGACACCTTGTATTAAGATAAGATAGGCACCTTACTCATCACGTAAAACAACCCCTACTCACAAGGTAACGCTTTCCTTCTTTCAGTATAGTCGACCCTAAAGCTCTGGCATCCCACACACTCAGCATGCCTTTGCGGAATGCCTCTCGATGTCCCTCTCGGCCATCTCTGAATCTAATCATTCGAAAATCTCGAACGTCACGAGGCGGACATATCGTCTGCAGAGATCAGTAAACGTCTTTTCGGTTTGCGTACACCTACTTCTAATTCTGTCTCAACTTCTATCCTGCCTTCTTCCATCTCTCTACTCAGACGTAACTGGGCATAACGTGCGAGATGTGAAATTTGAGTTGATGAAAAATTCCTCATTCTGGACAGAAGGTCTTTGGCATGGAGCAGCTCTTCGAACTCATTTTCCATAGTATCAGATGATTCTTCTTGCACTATAGATGTGAACCGCTCAGATAGCATACAAAAGATTAAATGAACGAGGAAACTCACAACCAGCGGGACTTGTTTCAATAGCGTATTGAGTCAAAAGCGCCCCGAGATCCCTCACCTTTTCGACCTCTTTTTCTTTCCTCTCCATGAGTCTTGTCCGTTCAGACCAATATCGTTCCTAGATATTAATGACAACCTATGTAGGTGATACATACCTTCCATTTGTCCTGGCGTCTTTTCTCCTCCTCCTCATTCCATGGCGACTCTCTGATATTGCGATCGCCATTTGTAAAAGCGATGGGGAAAAGCCGTTCAATTACAATGTCCATTAAAGTTATTACCCCACCATCGACTGACAGACTTGATAGGCCAGAAATGTATGCTTGAGACTGCATGCCTAATCGGGCATGCCATCTGGCCAAAGATGTAGAGTTACCTGAGAGGACAAGCCGACATGTCTTACGAGCTTCAAAAACATCCGTTCCCTCGCTACTTGACTGTAACTAATAAGTCAGCATAGTCAAGCTTATTAAACATACTTTTGCCCCTGTGATAGCGAGTTTGCGTCCAACGACAATCTTTTCTTTAACCACTGCACGCTTGAGACAGTCATCAATTTGCGCATTGATGCAGTACCATCCGTCAGTCAACTCAAGCGAACCAACAGAACCATCTTTCCCATCGATTGAATGAATTGTTGATACGAGGAGCACCATGGGCAAGCTCGGGGATGAATCGCGCTCCAGTATTCGTCTGACAAGTGGCCGTTGTGCGACACCAAACTCACGCTCATATCTAACTGTCAGCTGCTACATCTTAAGAACATTACGCACCGATATTTAAGCTGTGATATAACTTCTTCCCATGACCATTTTTCTGTAAGCAAATCCGGCCTCGCCTGAACTTCACCAGCCAATTTCCACAATATCTGCACCCAATGATTTTTAGTCCATTCTGGGGTGACGAGCGCACAGCCACATCGACGCATCACTGCCAAGGCTTCATCTGTGCCAACGTGGGTGTTGTCGTTGAATAAGAATCGATAATATTGAGCTGTTGCAGGAGATATTGCACAAATGTCATTCGGGCTGCTATAAATCAGTTAAACAGCCTTACACAGTGTACCTCACTTACATTCCCATTTCTACTAGTTCTTCATATGTGTTGTACTGAGGATGTAGATGATATTGCTTCAAAGATAATCTTTGCGACGGCACTATGCGGATGAGCATCAGCCTGTAAATACAGTCACTCACTCGTCAAATCGAAGACAGGATTGTACAGGCTCTTTTGAATTTGTAAACTGGGAGTCATGGGTCCTTTGGTCGGGATAGCAGTTGTCCGAAATGGAGTTACGAACTTGGGCCTTGACCGCAGGACTGTAGATGTCACCCCAAGCCCTATTCTTCGAGGACCAGTAGAGGGAGTTTTAATAGCGCTGCTCTTAGTCTTGCCCGAATATGTGTTCGTAGTAGTCATAAGGGGTTTTCTGAGCGGCGTGGAGGGCTGAGAAGTTGGAAGTTGGTGTTGGACGCTTGATCGCAATGATCGTGAGGGCATAGATCGAGGTGATGAGCTGGACTTGACATCCTCGAACAAAGACGTCACTTTTGCAACGCTGGAACGATTTGGCGTCGGTGCCGACTTGCCAGATGCCAGACGAAAACTTGACGGCGCTCCTGATTGAGGGTTGATATCTAATAAGTAGTCCGCTGTTGATTCGATTTCGGCGAACATGCTGAGCGCCTTTCGTTGCGCAGAAGAAGAAGGCTCCGCAATAGAGGTACCGCGACCGGTCTGGAATCCCATTCTAAAATCTGCTGCCGTGGTCCCTGGCTGAGGTTCTGGGATTATAGGAATCATGGATGATGAGGGTACGGAAGGATGAAATAATGTGGGTCCTTCTTGAAAGGCCATGGGCGCTTTCTTGCTACGTGCAGACAGAAGGTTAGGGTCTGCTGCCCCTCGTCCAGCCTGAAAACCAGCAGAGGGAGTAGTAGGCGTATCCTCGATTGAAACACTGATCCGCTGGTGTTTGGATGGAGAGTTAGCCGCCAATGCTTCTTCTCCACCATCTTCTCCAATTTGATGCCATAATCTTTTAGCTTTTTCTAACGCGGTTTTGGATGGTGGTGCAATGGCTTTCCCTCTAGCGGTTGAAAAGCCAGCATCTTTTGCTCGTGAGACATATTCCTCTGCCTTCATATGCGGCGTATTTAAATCCGCTACCATTGTTCTTTCAGCAGTTCTAGGACCATCTTCTCGACGATTCTCATTTTCTGCGAAAGCAAAGTCATCTAGGTCCTCTGCTGTTATGCCAGATAGCAGATCATCGATATCTTGCTGGGCACTGACATGAGGCGGAACTCGGCAAGCGCCGGGAATGGGGACTAGACGGAGCGGAGAGGCGGTAGGCATGGGAGCATAGGAAGAAAGATGGAGAGAAGGACATGGAAGGAGGACGCAAAGGTTGCTAGGTGTGTGGAACGTCTAAATACCCAAACGCGTAATGGAGCCGAAAGAGAGTCGCGCGCCTTCTTACGTAAATCACGATAAGAGTTTCTGAGAGGACAAGAAGTATAAACGAACGAATCTCACCTGGAATACACCCATCCGGGTTTGGGGTTAGCAGTTGATATCATTTACGCATCGCATACACTTGATAGCAGAGGGACGTTCGACATGATGGGCAAGTGTGTTCTATTCTTATCACGAAGCTACATTCGCTAATAATTATTTGACCTCAGATCCGCAGCTTAAAACAGGTAAGGAATACAAATCACCTTCTCTAGATCACTGATTTTTCGTCGGATATTGTCCTTGTCAGCCATAGTCGCTTGCCGAGCTTCTTGTAAAGCATCTATTCAGGCTCTCTCAGGGAAACAACCATCTCTGGACGTATCTCCAAACATAGGAGATGCTTTCGCTCAATGTCTCGTCAATTTTCGTCAAACTGTCACTTCTCTCGGCATGGCATTCAAACCACCAGTGACTGTGCCTGCTGCTACGCAGCAACTGGAGAAAATCTCTGATCAACTGAGCCAGCTTATAGCATGTGTTCTTATTACCCATGGGGAGATGGGTAAGGAGTGGAAAGAAGGGATTTTGGACATTAGTGCGGAAGTGGAGAGACACCTGGATGTTTTGGAGGCCGAAGGTGATTACCTTCAGTCAACAGGAAAGATTTGGGAAGCAATAGATAGAATGTCAAGAGATCTGTCAAGAGACGAAAAGTCTGCAATCACCAGACGGTGGAAAATCCATCAGAGCATTGTCAAGGACGCCTGGGATGAATTCAAGGAGATTTTGGAGGACAATCAAAATAGAGATGATGACGGAGGGTGGGATGAATTAGGACTTGGCGGTACATCTTTATCGGAGGGGGAGAAAAGCCGAGCAGAGGCTGTAAGTTTTTCTGTTGTATGTTTCACACTGAATGCATGTAATTGACTCGTGACATACATATATTTTAGATAAAGCCTCTTCTTTCCTTGCACCAACTTCTTCACGCCAGTATACCTCGGTATTTCGATCAAGCAGAGGACCATTTGCAAGTTCTGCTGGAAGAATCTTCCAAATTCGTAGACTGCTACGACGAGCTTGTTTCTAGTTTGCATCCAGAGCAAGATGAGGAAGAGATTGACAGTGCTCTAGGCGATATTGAAAAAATATCACGAGGAATGGCAAGCCTTGTAGGTAATATGTCGACAGACAAATGGGCTATAAAGTATGACATGGAAAAGGGGAAGTGGTCAGACAGAAAGTTTGACATGCGGTCATTAGCGGTTGCCATTGAGTAGAGCGTAAATGCATTCAGAATGATGCTAGCGTCTTTCCCTTATTCGTAGATCTCTGAAACGATACCAGTACCAATAGTCTTACCGCCCTCTCGCAATGTAAAACGCGATCCGGGCTCAAGAGCGATGTCATGCACAAGGTCACCAATCATCTCAACATTGTCACCAGGCATGACAAGCTTCTCATGAGCGTCCTCGGTACCCTCCGGGAAAGTGAGGGCACAAGTTACGTCGGTAGTACGGATGAAAAGCTGAGGTCGGTAGTTAGCCATGAAAGGGGTGTAACGACCACCTTCCTCCTTGGTAAGGATCTAATGAAGTTAGCATGCTTCACACTTATATGAACTTACATAAATTTGCGCCTTGAACTTTTTGATACTCTTGATAGAGCCAGGTTGCACCAAAACTTGACCTCGTCGGACCTGCTCTCGCTTAATACCACGAAGAAGGGCACCCATGTTGTCACCAGCTTCGCCACGTTCAAGCTCCTTGTGGAACATTTCTATAATGTCAGTTCATTCCATGCAAATGAGGACTCACCAATGCCAGTGAGAGTGGTTTTGATAGGCGCACCGAGGCCAACGATTTCAACTTCGGAACCCTTGGTGATTGTACCACGCTCAACTTTCCCAGTGACAACGGTGCCTCGACCAGAGATAGAGAATACGTCCTCAACGTACATCAAAAAAGGCTTGTCAAGATCCCCTGAGAAAATTAGCGCTTATTCTTTTCAGAAAAACTTACGAGAGGGAACGTCAAGCCATTCATCAGCCTTCTCCATGAGTTCCTGAATCTTTTGCGCGCCTCGCTCAGGGTCGCGGCCTTCAAGAGCAGCCAGAGCGGATCCCATGACGATAGGAGTCTCCTCTCCATCAAAGCCGTACTGGCCTAGCAATTCTCTCATTTCCATCTCAACCAACTCGAGCATTTCAGGGTCGTCCACCTGGTCAACCTTGTTGATAAAGACAACCAACTTCTTGATGCCAACTTGACGGGCAAGAAGAAGATGTTCACGGGTCTGAGGCATCTGACCATCGGTAGCAGAGACGACAATAATAGCACCGTCAAGTTGAGCGGCACCGGTAATCATATTTTTGATGTCTAATTATCAGCAACGAACTTGCGGAAAGCGACCTACAATCGGCATGACCGGGACAGTCAATGTGCGCATAGTGCCTGTTGGGAGTCTCGTATTCAACATGCTGCACTATTGTTTGAGTAGTTTCTCAAGCTTTTCCTGAAGTCGACTCACGGCAGTGCTAATGGTGATACCTCGAGCTTTCTCCTCAGGAGCTTTGTCAATCTGGCTGTAGTCCATAAATTTACCGCCGCCCTGCTCAGCCAAATGCTTAGTGATGGCCGCGGTGAGAGTGGTTTTACCATGATCGACATGGCCGATAGTACCGATGCTACAAGTAAGCAATGTACACATATACGCGAACGTACTTGAAATGAGGCTTGGATCGAGTGAATTTACCACCAGCTTCGGCAGCGTAGCTACGAGCAGGTAGACGTCTTGGCGTCAAAACAGCAGCTCGAAAACGAGGAGAGGGAAGGGGCTTTGAGACGAATGTCCTGGCAGCGAGGACCGAGGGACCGGCCACGGCCCTGGCAGCTACTATGGTATCAGCCAGAGGTTTGAAAGGCCAGGATGGACGTACCCCTAAGCTCAGCAGTTCGGAGAGTGGAGGAAAGGTGACTCTGAAGGGCGTTCCTGAGCATTTTTTATCCTTTTTCTTTTGAAAACGGTGCGAGAGAAGGCGTTTGGAAAGAGTCAAAAGGGGGCAGTAAAGTGGAAATAGCTCATACAAGATCCGGACACCACTCAACGGTTCTGAAATTTAAACGGTGTGGTCGAATAAATGATTACTGTCCTATGTAACGTAACAGGCCATGATAACTCCGTGGCCGTGAACCAGCGGGCACAATCTGTGGCGGACGGCGCTTGTTAATTATTTATTAATTGTTTATTTAGCGGCTGAAAGCGCGTGTGCCGAATCATCGTGAATGAGGTGGAGGCCACGCTGGTTCCGTCACAACTACAGTCGGGGTCTCAAAGTCAACAACAACAGAAGCACAAACGTTATCGACAGCTTAGGAAACGCAGTGGTCATATAGCAGCGTTGGTTCATATACTGACTTCAGAAAGCTCCAAATAGTATGGAATATTCAGAAATATTCGATTTCGCCTACGGTCTTGCCGAAAAGGTTTGTCACAACTCTGATGGAGCTCGCTGATTTCGACCTCGCTGCAGGCAAGCAAAATAATCCTAGACGCCTCTGCGAAGCGATGGATATCGAGTGCCGACCTCAACGAGAAGAAAAATTCTGTTGATGTCGGTGACCATCTTTTTTAAAGGTTGCAAAATAATGTCTAATGTCTCCAATTTAGCTTGTTACTGAGACCGATGAGCTGGTAGAGCGAATGATCAAATCAGCTGTAGCAGAAAAGTTTCCACAGCATAAATTGTACGTTCAAAGCGTCAGATTTAACTGTCAAATCCTATAATAAAATTTTTATTACCATCTTCAAAATAGCATCGGCGAAGAATCATTCGCTGCTGGTGACCATTCCCCTCTCACTGACGAATTTACTTGGATTGTTGACCCAATTGACGTGAGTTCCTTCATATAGTTTCAGCTGACGGATTAGGGTACTATGAAGTAAGTTCCTAAGGAAAAGACCTGTCTGATACCAGTTTTGTACATTCATAGTAGGTTTGGAAACCGTTGAATTATCTACTGACTTACCAGTCCTTTTGTCGCCTGCTCCATTGGCGTGGCACACAAGTCAAGGCCGGTCGTAGGGGTCATTGCTCTACCTTTTTTGAATCAGATCGTAGGTTTTCAACATCTTAACCTCCCCACCCCCATCGAAAAAACTATGTTAACTATACAGCAGTTCTCGGCACGGCTTGGGGGAGGAGCATATATGAACCGCAGCATTCCTCTTCCTCTGACTGGTGGCATTCCTCAACCCCTTTCTGATTTATCCCGATGCATGATCGGAGCCGAATGTGAGTTTACTTTTAATATGTCATAGCTAATCCCTATAGGGGGATCTGACCGTGGGCAATCGACCTTCAAACATAAAGCGTCATCCTTTACGAAGCTTGCAGGTGATCCTAGGAAAGGCGTTGATGGGGCTGTGATGGTGCATGCTTTGCGAAGTAAGAGTAACTAATCATCAAGAAGATAGTATCCACGGCTGATCGCGATCTCAACAGCTACCGGATCTACCGCTTGTAATGCTGTAGCTGTGGCAGCTGGACAACTGGATATCTATTGGTAAGTCCAACGATATCGAGCAAGGGCTAAATCGACAGGGACGCAGGATGCTATCCTTGGGATGTTTGCGTAAGTTCTTCACAGGAAACTCGTGCTAATGTATATAGGCGGCAGCCATAATTCTTAATGAGGCTGGTGGTTTTTTCGCTGGTGGGAAGGATTCGCTAGATGCTCCAGTGGGCCAAATCATGATGGGTAGGCGCTATATCTTCGTCCGCGCAGTTCCTGCCACAGACGTAAGTATCCCAGTGTAGCCATTGAGCTAATTCTTTAGTCCGAGTCGCCATCACAGATTCAGCATCGTCTGGCAAGGGAACTCTACGACGTTGTGGAGGAATGGACCAATGAAGATATGATGGATTGAAGACTGCTTGGGCTAAATGTCTGGCATTTGAACTTTCTATGCAGCATGTGTTATATGAATTGTGTAGTACGGTTACATGGCAGGAATCAAGTTTAAAAAGCACAATAAACCTCAGACTCTCTTGATTAGTCCGAAGCTAATGTGGCCTTTCATGGGGGTTACAAAAAATCGGCAGCAGCCTTTCTCTTTCTCCCAGTAGCACTGCCATCCTCTTCCTCAACCTGGTGAGTGGGCGACGCATACCTATATCGCGGTTGTTGCGCTCGTTTTTCGTACTACGTCATCAGCAAAGGCTAAATCGGCTATCGACTCACCGGAGATGCTGCAGTATCCGGCCAAATAACGCCATCTTTACTCGGCAACACATTGGTCTCAGCAAGACTTGTACCACTCGTCGAAGGAACAAAATTAGGAGGGTTCACAGAACTGAAGGTGGGCGTGGGTACCAGATTGTCTGACGGATTGCCAGCGGAAGTAAATGGAGATGGTCCGGGGGGTGGGAATGGAGGGCGTACACCAGGAGGACTGTGATCGTCAGCGCAATCATGACTAAAAAAACCTACGCAAAAGGAGGTATGGCGCCTGGAGGCAGAGCAGGTGGCATTCCAGCAAAAGGCGGCGCCCCAGCAGGTGGGAAACTAGAAAATCAGAACTTGAATGAGCTAAATCAACGCCTTTAAATAAAAAGCTTACCCTGGAGGGAAGGGGGGAGGAGCGCCGATGAACGGTGGAAAAGGGGTAGCAGGAGCAGCTTTGTTCCTTGCCGCCATCAAGATCTTGTGCTGGGACAAGGCGGCTCGCAAATCTGCTTCTGGGATGACATTGTAAGAGTTTCGCGGACGCTTGGCAGCAGCTGCAGCCGCCAACAAAGCTGTTCCGGCCTCGGCTTCTTTCCTCGCCTTCCATTCTGCCTGTGCATTCGCAGGCACGCCCTCCATGCCGAAAATTTCAATATCATAACCATCTCGACCGGGAAGGGTGTTTGTGAGTCTTGAACATAAGTTAGATGTGCTCAACATTCGTGCATAACTCACGGTTCGGGATCACATTTGTGCACTTGCTGACTATGCACCATTAAACCACCAGCCGTCTGAATATTGTCAGTACCTGAATTCTAGGCGAAACTTACATTCAGTTTTCTGGGACAAAGCTGACACTTGAAGTGCTTGGATTTTTGATGTTGCAGAAGGACTATTCGTGGCTTAGCTCACTTTGTGAAAGGCGTCTGGTGCCGACCAACCTTTGTCATCCTCAAACTCTCGTTCACAGTACCAACACCATGGTTTGAGGACCTGAGCATAACCCATCAGCGTCATCTCCGGAAAGTCGATAAAATGTACCCACAAAGACCTGGGATCTCTTCTTTTTACCCATTTCGGCGGTTGGATGTTTGGATGTATCTGTCTAAGTGGAAGAGAACGTCGAAATGGGTATGGGGCTGAATGCGACGGAGAAACTATGTTACGTAATTAACCCATTCTCCTTTTCATGCGGGTGGTTCGCTGAGCCTTTTTTTGCGATTCAAATACTGCGGTGAGCGTGAAAAACACAAAATCACGACTCGCACCCCATGACCGCCAGACCCGTTGTCTCCCTAGCACGCCAGATCCACTCCTCCGCGGCTCGCAGGTCCCAGATCGGCAAGGTTCCCATCCCCATCCCGCCATCAGTCGTCCTTACTCTTCCGGCGTCCTCTGTCCCCCCTCATGTCCACCCCAGCTCCCCCGAGGCGCATCGTGTCTTTACTGTGTCCGGTCCCTTAGGATCTGCTACACTGCCTATATCTCCGTCAGTGATTCTTACCCCACCCACCTCCTCAGCATCCACTCTCACCATCTCTGTTCACGATCCGGCCGTCAAAACCCAACGAAGCGTTTGGGGACTTACACGTACGCTTATTAATAACGCCGTTACGGGTGTCTCAGCTGGCTTTAACCTTGAAGTTAAGCTGGTGGGTGTTGGTTATCGAGCGACAATTGAGCCTATTCCTCAAGTCTTTATGGACCTCGCTAAACAGACGTCTTCTATACCGACGGATGCTCTTCCCCGCGAACGTCTTAATATCAAGCTGGGCTTTGCCCATCCCGTCCTTATCGATATACCTCCCCAAATCAAAGTTACAGTGCCTGAACCAACCAAAATCATGTTAAACGGGGCAGATAAGCAGAAACTGGGTCAGTTTGCTGCTACTATCCGTCAATGGAGAAAGCCGGAGCCCTATCGTGGAAAAGTGAGTCTGCTTATTGTTTACGTCGCTAACTTGACAGGGCATCTTTGTGGGCGGCGAAACCATTCGACTCAAAGAGGTCAAGAAAAAGTAGTGTTTACATATGCATGCATATTTACGTCCACAGCCTGGTTTCCCAGTCTTTCCAAAACTCCTCCATCCGTTCGTCGTCTTTATCGCCTCGATCGTTACATCCCAATAATCCTTGCCATAACGGGGAGATGCCGCAACTCTCATCACCGACTACTTGGCCCGTATCCTTCAACACGTATTCTGTGATGCCTGATTGTCGATGGACGAGAGCGAGATTGGGATGATAAGAATCAAATGGGATGTGTACCGACATCACTTGTTGCTCTCTAATCATGAACAGCTGATTGGATTGTTTTCAACTCAAGACTCACTGTGGTAAATACAGAGAGACAGGCTCTGAGTTACCTGAAAGTGTTAAAACCGTGCTACAATAACCTCGTTGCTCAGCATCCATACCTACAACCGTCATTTTGCGACCACTTATGCTGTGGAACCCAGCCGTTAGTCATACATACTGTTGGCGCTGGGCTTATGATGTGCCACCCTCACCTGTTTAAAGAACAGCTTGTCAGAACGGCTCGTTCTGCCACATCTAGCACACTTTTCGAATTTTCTTTCTTCATAACCTGCTATCGCCAGCTTTTGGAGATGCCTTCAGGATACTCATGATCGTCCTTAGTTTTCACATAACGGAAGACAGACGGCGCAAGGCCTAAACTTGTTGTATTCTGAATGTAGAAGAACCAATCAGGCCGAACTGCACATCCTTCGATTACGTGAGTGTCTTGTCGGAGACTGCTACTTTCAGCGACAACTTCGCCAGTCGCCTCCAACACCAGATAAGTTTGTTGGACCGTATCTCCATTAGATGAAGTAGTAGATACTTTGCTTGCATGGATGTGAAGCGAATCTAAACCATTTACTTCGGTCCGCACCAACCATATATCTTGAAACACCCTTCTGCACTCTGTGACTGTCGGCCACCTACATAGGTCGGCTGTCATCAGTCCCGAACCAGCGCCTAACGCGCTCCAAGCTTCGCTACAGCCTTGTAGCATCTGTGCGTGAATTCGAAATACCCAGAATCGGACAGAAACGTGGAATGCAAGCTCATCGGCGGACGTATAGAGTGAATGATGTATACCCTGAAAAGCAAGATGGGTAGTTGGGTTGACTCTGTGTGTTTCCCTGCGGATAGATGAAGGGAAAGGCGAACTTAGGATGGGATCTGCGCGATAACGATTGATTGCTCATGAACAAGGTGTTCAGGAAATGTTTTTCCATCTGAGTTGTTCGTTCAGCAGGAGTCATAGGAAGAGGACACGGTGCGGTCATTGATGCCGGTGAGGACAAGCTTGCTGCAATGATAGGCGCTACGTGATGTGCTGGATGTGCCGCCAGGAGCTTCCTTTTTCTTCCTGAAGCAGTATATGAACTTGATTGCGAAGATGTGAACTCGCTAATGTGACAAGGATTAGGCATGCTAGGTGATAGAAGCATGCCTTTCTTCATGGTTGCTAAACCATATGGCTGAGGTTCGAAAGTTTTTTAAAGGCGTTTGGAAATGAAGCTTGTTCTTCGGGATTCGATGTTGCTTTTAACGATATGGATTTGATGGTTTGCTGGTGCAATCGATCCGCCGAAGAAAGACGCTTTTGATTCGTGTTTACTGTCAAATGTGCAGAATCTCCAGGGACTGAATCCAAAGGGCAATGTGCTTTGTCATGCCGAGTTATATCGAATGTGATTTTGTGGTGCTTTGTGAATTCCTGAGTGATAGGCTTAAAAGATTCAGCTCTGAATTGAAAATGATTGTCTTGCTTTTCAGTACTATAACTTGTCACTGATGTGAAGCTTGTTGACGAAGCGAGATTTTGTGCTTCAAGTATATGCTGAACTAGTTTAGGTTTCGGAAGCTTCGAATAGTTGGTTAGTTTGAGCTGTTACAGTTGTGAGTCACTATAAGCAGAAGAATGTCGTCAGAAAAGCGTTATGGTACGAACTTCTTTGCATTTGGACCGTAAATCCGCCACCTTGAGGCGCTGAAGGGATGAAGACGTTTCCATGTCACGCCTCACAGCTAAGTAGGGGGTTTTCAGTGTGAAAACGTTTGGAAGGCTTAGAGTCTATGCCAAAATTAAATAATTAGAGTAAAAAGAAGGAGTGAAATTGTCAAGGTAAGACGTCATATACTTCTGTTCAAAATAGGAAATCAGGCCGAGGGAGGAGGGATAGCGATCCTGGAATGAAGATAACGAACACGCGTCGAGGTGTACGAGTACCCGGGTACATATTAGTTCTATTCATAGGCGATTATGTAATAGAGCGCGTCTCACTATTACTCGAGTGAGGTACAGTATGCTTGCACAACACGTCCAAGGGGCCTGGCCGGTTAAATAAACTGAAAGAAGGATTAGTTGGTGAACTTATCCGTGAGTAATGCCGGCAACTATTTTCTGTTTCATTTGTCATATAGAGTACTAGACCTGTGTACCAAAGCATATATCCCGAAAAATCTGAACGGGATACCATGGACTCTACTCCTTACAGTATCCGATATCGTATCTTATCCGACTTACTCGACAGCAATATAGCGCTGGCTTATGACAATGCCTTCATTGTTGATGGAGAGTCAAGCACTTGCCTTGCCGAAGACGAGAAGGCGGCGGTATTGGACACTGTGCTGCTTCGAAGTTGGAATGGTGAAACATCGTGTTTAGATTCTGTCAGTGAGTGTCACATCTTTTATCTTTGTCAGTGAGTTGATCGTCTAGCTTTCAATATCCTTGAGCGCAATCGTCTCAAACATGATGATTTCGATATTATAGGCTGTTTAGGGGAAGGGCAATTTGGGGTGGTGAGTGTACCGGGTTCTTGCAGACAACTTTATTCTGAAATTCATTCAGGTAGAAGCTGTGAGATTTAAGATGAGCGGACAAGTATTTGCTATGAAGACAATCGAAAAGACTACGGCTAAACGTGCTGGACGAGTGAGCCGGGGTAAATGGATGTGGAAGTGAATTGAGGCTGATAGAGGATACAGCTGCTGTCTTTATCGCTGGAACGCCATGTTCATAGGCTCTCCAGTTCATCCTCTCTGTCACCGTGTCCAAAATTGGTTGCAGCGTTCCAGACAGAGCTATCTCTTCATCTTATCATTACCTATGCTGAATGTGGTTCTTTGTGGAATCGGATGTGTGCCCTCTTCTCTGACACCAAGTACCCT
The DNA here is from genome assembly GCF_000149245.1 of Cryptococcus neoformans H99. Classification (NCBI taxonomy): domain Eukaryota; kingdom Fungi; phylum Basidiomycota; class Tremellomycetes; order Tremellales; family Cryptococcaceae; genus Cryptococcus; species Cryptococcus neoformans. The sequence continues at coordinate 507,472 of NC_026752.1, read as the reverse complement.
GGGTGCATGCCTGAAGAAGAAATTCAGTGGTGGGGAGCGCAGATGGTCAATGCTGTTGGGTGGCTTCATAGCCATAATATAGTGCACCGGTCAGTTAAATTTTCTTCTTAGCCTGGCATTTGTTAATTTCTGCTTTATTTAGTGACATCAAACCACACAATTTTTTAATTAAATCAGATCATCATCTACAAATCACCGACTTTGGCTCAGCAGCCCCTCTTTACTTCACTCTTCCTGATGAACCACTTTGTGTCCCCTGGCAATTCTGTGTCCAGCCAGTTGGGACACCAGATTACCTTGCGCCTGAGGTACTGATCTTAGCTGAACAAGCTGTGATCGAATCAGAACAAGTGCACCAAACATCTGATAGCCATATACCTCAGCACTCAGAAAAGAAAGGATATAATGCCAGCATTGATTGGTGGAGTTTAGGATCAACTCTGTATGAGATGGCAACAGGGAAACCTCCTTTCTTTGCTGAGACAATCCATGAAACATATGAAAAACTTATCACTTTCAGAGTGAGTAGTTTATTCTCGGCTCAGATCTACCACAGCTTACTAATCATTGTGAATTTCCATTTGCAGAGTGACAATCTGTCATTTCCTACTTATCTGTCATCAGAACTAATTTCACTTCTAAAAGAGTAAGCCATTAATCACATGATTTGTGCTGATACTCTAGTTTGATCAATGTACCAGTCAAAAGGTTGTCAACTGCTACAATGATACAAAAATCCCCATTTTTCCAACCTACAGGCTGGATTGATAATTGTCCCAGTGACTAACTTGTCTCATACATTGCAGTGTGAAAGCTAATCCTCTGTCATAGAAATTTTGTGTCCACCATTGATATCACATGATATGCTTGATAATGAGCAACTTCAAACAAACCTTCAACAATCAATACAGGAAGACAAGTTCACATTCAGCCATTTCTTTGACTTCTCAAACACCTCTTCAGTTCACCTTACTCCAGTCTCACCATCTTCTTCTGCCCCTCCTGTTTGGTCCCAGTGGGTTGGCTGGTCATTCCATCCTGACCCAGATAGCCTTGAAGTCCCTTCAGCAGCAGATAATTCTTCTGGAAATGCTTTTATGACCCCAGTCCGAAATAAACTTACAACATGCCCATTCACTCCAGGCATCATGAACCAACCACTGGCACCACTATTGCCTTCTACTCGCAGCACAAAGAAACAAGCATTTCAAGAGCTCTTACATTGTGTACAAATGAGTGCCAAAAAGCATATGATGAGGTATAATTCACAATCAGCCCATTCTACCAGTCCTTGTATGACTCCTGTTGCCAGAGGCCAGATGAAAACGAAATCATTCACCAAAGACACATCCTGTGTCAGTTTGTTATCTGATCCGGGCATGGTATTAGTTGAAACAGGAGCTTCACATCAATGGCTGCAAGAAAGACATGATGTCTTATGTGGACAATTACATGTGAGTTTAAAATTTTCAATGATCTGTGATTTGAAAATTTTTTCATCAACTTATCTAATACTCTTGATCATAGCACCTTGATCAACAGCTGTTCAAGCTGCAAAAGTTATTGAAGTGCTGATTTGTTCTGGTCTGCAAGGACAAGGGCTAATGGTGCAGAAAACTCCTGATTTTTTCAGTGTGTAAGGCAGAAAGAAGTTCTTCAAATTTGTCTGACACAAATTCAAAGTTTTATTTTTGCTTTGCTCAGAGAAGAATAATGCTTAGTAAAACTTGATTAGTTTGCAACTGCCATGAGGCAGCATAATGCATAAGGAAGGACACAGGAAGTTATGTGTAGGTCTGTTCACATGTGAGACCATGAGGTATCCAGCAGTATTGTGTACTTCACTGCAGTGTGCACCTGAACAGATTTGGGCATGTAAATGCAGCATAGATTTCATTAGTTGATGATGTAAGTAATTGCATCATGGGAATTTTGTGAATCTGAAATAAAGCAGCTCACTGTCACAGTCCAACTTTATACACACTCACATACACACACAGAAAGAGAGAGAAAGAGAGAGAGAGAGAGTGAGAGAGAGAGAGAGAGAGAGAGAGAGAGAGAGAGAGAGAGAGAGAGAGAGAGAGAGAGAGAGAGAGAGGGGGGTGGTTAGGTCAAGGTAGACCTGGAGTGCTTTACTCCTGGACTTGCTTAGGGGGTTATATAGAAGAAGAAATAACAACTCCTTGACTTTAATACATCCATTTGCCTTCACTCTGAAAATCTTCTGTAACTTAACTTACATCCCTCATCATGGCTTTCCACAGTTTAAAGACTTTACTGATAAGTCCAAGTGATATGTCATACAACAAACACTATTGTGTGACTTGTCCCCAACAAAGTCCAGCCTTGGAGACGAGATGGAAAGCTGTAGTTTAACTAAGCAATGAGATATATGTATGATATACCTCTTGACACTTGTCTGTTGGCATATGGTATAGGATGGAGGTATATTCACTTGGGAAGATCAGGCAATCTTATATACTAGTGGAGTAAGTTTATGTCAAAGGTGGTCAAAGGTGGTCAAAGGTGGTGCAAGGTAAGACCAAGCAGCTCAAGGACCTTTTGCAAAGTAACTTATGAAATATTGATCTTCAAGGGGAAGAAAATTAGATTAAGATCAAGGACAGAGCTCCCCTTTAGAGCTCCCCTTTCTATACTTCTACAGAAATCTATTTATATCCTTTGAGGTCCAGCTGGAGGTCCAGTTCTTCTATCAGTGATCCAGCTTGACCTTCTTATCTGAAACAATGTTGCTTTTCTTTATTACATAACTCCCTCCCATGATCTCTTATTTCTTCTACTTCATGCAGGCTTGTGACAGTCAGCTCCCCTCTGGTGTGCTGAGCATGCTGCTGAACCCCTCTTCCTGTGAATCTCGACTCCCTGGTTGAATCATCTGTCATTTCTTGATTACAGGGCTTACTAACTTTCATAGAGGAACAGTCCAATGCAAGCTCTGTGTCATGAGCCTGCATGAAGTAGAAGAAATAAGAGATCATAGGAGGGAGTTACATAATGAATGCAAGCAATATTGTTTCAGATAAGAAGGTTCAGCTGGACCTCCGAGAAAAGAGCTGGACCTCCAGCTGAACCTCCAGCTGGACCTCCGAGATAAGAACTGGACCTCCAGCTGGGCCTCAAGGGATATAAATAGATTTCTGTAGAAGTATATAAAGGGGAGCTCTGTCCTCGATCTTGATCTCCTTCCCCTCAAAGATCAATATTTCATAAGTTACTTTGTGGAAGGTCCTTGAGCTCCCAGTGCTCACTCTCATCTTATCTTGCACCACCTTCAACATAAACTTACTCCACTAGTATATAAGCTTGCCTGATCTTCCCAAGTGAATATACCTCCATCCTATACCATATGCCAACAGACAAGTGTCAAGAGGTATATCATACATATATCTCATTGCTTAGTTAAACTACAGCTTTCTATCTCGTCTCCAAGGCCGGACCTTGTTGGGGATGAGTCGTAACAGTATGACTGGTTTGTTTTTGGATTTATTGATTTGATTCAACACATTCACCATATTATTTCAATTCATTGGGTCAGATTTTGTAAGTGCAGAGCCCTTACCACCACTTGTTCTCACCATATGGTAGGATTTATTCCTATGCATAGGACGATGCTGGCTGGTGAGAAATTGATGCCGAAACGCGTTTTTCGGACTACGCCGAAACGCGGCATCGGGCTCTGTCCGGCCTTTGTCCTATGCATGATATTTTTATTCTCATGCATAGGACCGGCAATTGCTGCCGAAACGCGGCGGCGGACTTCGCCGGATCTCTGCCCTTTTTTTCGATGGACTTCAGCCTGTTTCTTGATACATTCATATATATATATATGTGTAGATCTGGTACATAGTTATAGTTTTCTCTCTCTCAAGCAAACCTATGCATACACCAGTGCTAGTTTGCATCCATTAGACAACTATAACTATTCTACCCCTCTTCGAACGCTCCCCTCGAACGCTTTCTCGAACCTCATCTCCTCTTGAACGCTCAACGAACATTGTCCGAATGCAGTGAGGCACCCACAGTGCCTACACTATGAACAATACTGTCCGCCGCTCTACAGGGTACTCTCCAATCCAGCTCGTCTTTGGCTGCTGCCTCTGCACACTTCCTGGCATCATCTGCCTGCCACCCTTCTCTCACGAGTCCGTCCCTACTCATGCTGACTGGACTGCTGCTGCTGCTCAACAGGATCTCTTCCTGGCCGATGCTCATGACAACCTGGTCTTGGCTAAGCATCGCATGGCCATCCAAGCTAACCGCCACCGACGTGCTGAGATCATTTACAAGGTTGGCAATTGGGTCTGGTTGGACACTCGCAATAGACTCAAAGAGTTTAAGTCTGGTGATGGGGAGTTCCATGCTGCTAAGTTCTTCCCTCGTTTCCAAGGTCCTTATAAAGTGCTGGCTGCTCACTCTGCTCGCTCAGTCTACACTTTGGCCCTCCCTGATGCTCCCTCTGGCACTTTCACCTCGTTTCATGCCAGTCTTCTCAAGCCTTACCTCTCTTCTCCTCGCTTCCATCAGGTCTCTCCTCTAACTTCTCCAGCCTCATCCAGTCCATCATCCCTGACCACCTCAAGGTTACTACAGATTCTAGATGATCGTGAGTTCCATGGCCAGCGCCAGCTTCATGTAGTCTTCTCAGGCAATGGTCCCTCTGGCCAATGGCGCTATCTGGATGACCTCCGCCCTCTGGCTGGTTTCCAGCCACTGTATGAGGAGTACTTGGGTCCTGATGATCTTGAAATTTGACCGACCTCTTCTCTCCTTTCTCATTCTCTTTATTATTCTTCCTTTCTCATTCTCCTGTTCCTTCTCCTTTTCCTTCTCTCTCTTATTCAACCTTTCATTTCATCTTCTCTCTTCCTCTTTTCAGGCTCATTTTTTCTCCTCCTTTCCACTTCTGTTCTCGTTTCCTTTTCTCTTTTCTTTTATTCCATAGTGTCATGGCTTGACCTGGGCTGCTCTGTTGGGTTATTTTTTTGGCCTTTATGGTTTGTTTTTCCCCTGGCTTGTGTTCAACAAGACTAAATCTTAAAAGGCTGCGCTCAGGAGTGGTTCCCTGCAGTGTTCTCCTTCCCCATCTTTTCCATCCTGGATCTGATGACAAGAATTGCAGAGTCAGCCCAAGGTCCCCATGCTTATAGCTGTTTTTTCTCCTTTCCTTTTTCCCTTTTTTTGTTCTCTTCTTTGTAAGGTCCTGATGAATAAGACCTTCACTGAGTGACTGGAGGGAGCGAGGTGGTAGAGGTGTGGGACTGGCTCGGACTGGTGAGGCTTTAGGATGTGGACTTCAGGCTGGACAAGAAGCAAACAAGATCCCAATATGCATATGCTGATTATGTCCTATCAGCAACTAGGTAGAAAGAGAGCGAAGTGTAGACTGATGCGGACTAATCAGGGTCAGTCTTGGTGGCATGAAACTGGCTGATGGAGAGCACTGCTTACAGAGAGAAGGCAAAGAACACTTAAGACAAGAAGTCGAAAGAGAAGAAGAGGTAGAACACAACAATGGTGAAGAGATAAAGGAGAACCATTGTGTGATACCTCTTTCTTGTACTTTGCCTTTGCTCTCCAAAACCAGTCGCGCCAAACTCCGATAAACACCAGAGGTTTGTGGCGAAAAAGGGTAGAGAAAGGAACAGGAACAAAAGGATAATAAAGCTCCGAAATGCGACTTGTAAAAGGCGCATGCAAACACACATGAAATAAGGAAGTAACAAACAGTGATACACTGTGTCAAGACAGGAATACCGAAGCCAAGTAAAGAGACATGCACCAGGGAGAAGGGGACAGCCTGGTGATGCATAGGAAAGGAGAATAATGCATGTAACCAAGGTGATAATACACCTTGGTGATGCATGAAAATAAAATGGTGACAAGAATTGACAGAAAGTAAATGGGTGTAAGTGCAGAGCCCTTACCACCACTCGTTCTCACCATATGGTAGGATTTATTCCTATGCATAGGACGATGTTGGCTGGTGAGAAATTGATGCCGAAACGCGTTTTTCGGACTACGCCGAAACGCGGCATCGGGCTCTGTCCGGCCTTTGTCCTATGCATGATATTTTCATTCTCATGCATAGGACCGGCAAGTGCTGCCGAAACGCGGCGGTGGACTTCGCCGGATCTTTGCCCCTTTTTTCGATGGACTTCTGCCTGTTTCTTCATACATTCATATATATATACATATAGATCTGGTACATAGTTATAGTTTTCTCTCTCTCCAGCAAACTTATGCATACACCAGTGCTAGTTTGCATCCATTAGACAACTATAACTATCCTACCCCTCTTCGAACGCTCTCCTCGAACGCTTTCTCGAACCTCATCTCCTCTCGAACCTTCAACGAACGCTGTCCGAACGCAGTGAGGCACCCACAGTGCCTACACTTTTTTTCAAACTAGCCTTTCCCACGAACCGCAATATCTACGATGCCGCCGAAACCCACCAAAGAAGTAATGGAGGACTCACCTCCAGAATCCTCTACTGCAGCGCTTTTGGAGTGCCTAGTTGGCCGTGCCCAGAAGCAGGACGACACACTTGCACTCCTTACAGAGTTACTGCTCAAGCAACAGAAACAGTCAACGGTTAAAGATCGGTACAATCCTCGGGGCCTTCCTCTACCTAAGGCCGCAGATATTCCCCGGTTTCAGGGTCCCCTGGGGGATGCAGACAGCGTATTGACTCACCTTCGTCGTCTACAGCAACTACTTCGAACAAACGGCTTATTGACTCCTTCTGATGATGAGGAGCTTGAAGCGCGAAGGCGAATTACTGTAATCGAGTTGGCCAACAATTCGATAGACTGTGCTGGTTTAGTTGGTTGGGTCGAACACGAGGGTCGCCATATGGAGGAGGATGGGAAGAGTACTTGGCAAGACTGGTCAGTTGCATTCAAAGCTAAGGCCATGCCTTCACACTGGGAGTATCGGGAGTCTCGTACCTTATTCCGTCTCTCACTTCCAGAGGTTTCTCCCAATGCTTGGCGAAAATTCGACGATGCTGTGATTCTTCATCGCAGCCATCTACACGGTACCCACCACTATCCCCTCGATCACGAAATTGCCCGCCTTTACCATGCTGCTTGTCCCGAGCGCCTTTTCCTTCGACTAGTGGATGAGCCTGGATTTCACTCGAACGATCTGGACGGTCTACGTGTGCTGATTGGCAATCATATTGAACGAATTGCGCATGAAGACGCAGCCTCTCAACACGCACCTCGATCTATTAAGAATCCTGCTTTTTCCGCCTCTCGATCCTCGGATTCTGCTCAACTTCCTCAGCCGGTCACTTACTATCACGATCCCACCCACCAGCTCCCTTATTATCGTTCACCAGCTGGTCGGTACATTCGTGACGTATTTCGCCGAGAGAATCGCTGTTTTGACTGCCGCAAGATTGGTCACCAACATGCCCAATGCCCCAGTCGTACGCACCATACCCCACCTAAAGTGAATCAGCTGGAGACCGAGTTAACTGCTGGTGATGCCACATCGGCGTACCTCGCTCTTGCGCAAACTATTCCGTCAGCCGCCGAACCTATTCAAGACTCTTCGTACGCCCTTTTCTACCCTCTTCTAGCTATATCCGTTCCGATCCCGGCTGATGACCTCTGGCCAGCTCGTCCCATTAGGCTCCTAATCGACACAGGGGCGTCCACGACCTTCGTGGATCCAACGCTGGCGGCGAGGCTGGGATGGTCGGTGAAGACAGGTGCCGTACGGATGAGAGTTAGGTTAGCTGGCGGAAAGGCGGGTCCCATAGTCACAAATATGGTCATCGGTTCGTTTTCTCTAGGCGACAGGATGTATCAAATAAACGGTGTGGTGATGGATTTGCACGGAACGTATGATGGGATCTTAGGACTTAACTTCCTTGCTCGGCATGGTTTATTGGCGGATACAACTTCCCTTGTTCGCCTATTGGAGGCTGGAGGCGCGAACCTATCTGCGTTAGGATTGCAAAAAGACGGCGCGTCTCCTTCGGAGCTTGTCTCCGCTCCTAGGTTACACCTACACCACACGGAGATCCACCCGACAACTCCGCATGCTACCGCAGCCGCCGATTCTCACAGTCTGACAGACGTCCTGCGTCGTCTCCAGGTCGAGTTCCACGATGTCTTTTGTGACGATTTAGGCGACGTACGAAACTTCCCCACCATATCAAAGACCAGGTCAGGTATCCATTTCGAAATTAATCTCAAACACGGCGCCACTCCCAAACACTCGGCGCCTTACCGCGTACCCGAAGCCCTGCTCCCTCGTTTCTGTGAGATGCTGTTAGAGCATCTGAATGCAGGTCGTCTTCGCTATTCCAGTTCTCCTTGGGCGTCTCCGGCGTTTCTTGTGTCTAAAGGTAATGGGAAATTCCGTATGGTTTGCGATTTTCGGGCTCTTAATGACGTCACGGTCCCCGATATGTATCCCATGGGCAACGTCCAGGATATCTTGCACCGTGCGGCGCGCAAAGGGAAGACATTCGCCAAGCTCGACTGCAAAGACGCTTTCTTTCAAACACTCATGAAGGAGGAGGATATTCCCAAAACGGCTATTACCACACCTCTCGGCCTTCTGGAGTGGGTAGTCATGCCTCAAGGCATCCGCAATGCACCGGCCGCCCAACAACGTCGTATCAACGAGGCTTTACAAGGATTAGCTGGGGAATGTTGCGAGGCGTACGTGGACGACATTATTATCTGGGGAAAAGATGCTAAGGACCTACACGATAATATTGTGAGTGTTCTTTCGGCTCTTCGTCGTAGTGGTCTTCGCTGCTCCCGTGAGAAATCTCAGTTATTTCTCGATGAGATCTCCTTCTTAGGTCACATAATCCGCCCCGGTCAGATCCTACCCGACCCCGCCAAGATTGCATGCGTTGAGCAGTTTCCTCTCCCGATGAACTCCCACCAACTCCATTCGTTTCTCGGCCTCGTCAACTATCTCCGCGATTTCATACCCAATCTCGCCGACCACACCGCAGTTCTCCACGCGGCTCTCGCTCCAAACAGCACAGCAGAAAAGGCCTACTACAAGGCGATGAAGATGCACAAGGGCCATCTCCCGGATGGCTGGACAGGTTGGACTTGGTCATTTGGGCCGGCAGAGCAAGCCGCTTTTGAGGCTGTTCGTCGCGCGGTGAGTACTGTTCCTTGTCTCACCGTTATTGATTACGATGCTGTCAAAGCGGGAACACAGAAGGTCTTCTTATTCACCGATGCGTCTAATACCGGTACGGGTGCATGGGTCGGTGTCGGTACTTCTCGGGACTCTGTACAACCGGTCGCCTACGATTCTCGAACCTTCAATAGCGCCCAGCGTAATTACCCGGTACACGACCGTGAGCTTCTTGCGATTATTAACGCCCTCAATCACTGGCGTCCTCTGCTCTACGGTGTTCCGGTCCACGTTTATTGTGATCACTTTACGCTGCAATGGTTCCATGGTCAATGCAACCTCTCTCCACGCCAGCTTCGCTGGCTGAGTACCCTCAAGGATTTTGATCTTCGTATCGAATACATAAAAGGGGAGTACAACACCCTCGCCGACTATCTCTCGCGACACGCTCCTCCCGACGCTGGCGAACCCTCGGATCCCTCCTTGGACCAACAATCGGCTTCGGTGCATGCCATTACGACATATGAGCCCACCTTGGCTCCAGACATCCTTCGCGCTATTGCACAGGGCTATCAAGGTGATGTACTGTTCAAGGAATGGTTTGCTGATCCGTCTACTGCTCCAGGGGTTACACTACACGACCATGACACTCACCAACTTCTCTTCGTTGACAACCGCTTATGCATTCCGGACGTTGATAACCTTCGTGAAGACCTTATGCGGCAAGCACATGAGGGGACGGCTGGACATCTGGGAGTGGANNNCGATGGACTTCTGCCTGTTTCTTCATACATTCATATATATATACATATAGATCTGGTACATAGTTATAGTTTTCTCTCTCTCCAGCAAACTTATGCATACACCAGTGCTAGTTTGCATCCATTAGACAACTATAACTATCCTACCCCTCTTCGAATGCTCTCCTCGAACGCTTTCTCGAACCTCATCTCCTCTCGAACGCTCAACGAACGCTGTCCGAACGCAGTGAGGCACCCACAGTGCCTACACTTTTTTTCAAACTAGCCTTTCCCACGAACCGCAATATCTACGATGCCGCCGAAACCCACCAAAGAAGTAATGGAGGACTCACCTCCAGAATCCTCTACTGCAGCGCTTTTGGAGTGCCTAGTTGGCCGTGCCCAGAAGCAGGACGACACACTTGCACTCCTTACAGAGTTACTGCTCAAGCAACAGAAACAGTCAACGGTTAAAGATCGGTACAATCCTCGGGGCCTTCCTCTACCTAAGGCCGCAGATATTCCCCGGTTTCAGGGTCCCCTGGGGGATGCAGACAGCGTATTGACTCACCTTCGTCGTCTACAGCAACTACTTCGAACAAACGGCTTATTGACTCCTTCTGATGATGAGGAGCTTGAAGCGCGAAGGCGAATTACTGTAATCGAGTTGGCCAACAATTCGATAGACTGTGCTGGTTTAGTTGGTTGGGTCGAACACGAGGGTCGCCGTATGGAGGAGGATGGGAAGAGTACTTGGCAAGACTGGTCAGTTGCATTCAAAGCTAAGGCCATGCCTTCACACTGGGAGTATCGGGAGTCTCGTACCTTATTCCGTCTCTCACTTCCAGAGGTTTCTCCCAATGCTTGGCGAAAATTCGACGATGCTGTGATTCTTCATCGCAGCCATCTACATGGTACCCACCACTATCCCCTCGATCACGAAATTGCCCGCCTTTACCATGCTGCTTGTCCCGAGTGCCTTTTCCTTCGACTAGTGGATGAGCCTGGATTTCACTCGAACGATCTGGACAGTCTACGTGTGCTGATTGGCAATCATATTGAACGAATTGCGCATGAAGACGCAGCCTCTCAACACGCACCTCGATCTATTAAGAATCCTGCTTTTTCCGCCTCTCGATCCTCGGATTCTGCTCAACTTCCTCAGCCGGTCACTTACTATCACGATCCCACCCACCAGCTCCCTTATTATCGTTCACCAGCTGGTCGGTACATTCGTGACGTATTTCGCCGAGAGAATCGCTGTTTTGACTGCCGCAAGATTGGTCACCAACATGCCCAATGCCCCAGTCATACGCACCATACCCCACCTAAAGTGAATCAGCTGGAGACCGAGTTAACTGCTGGTGATGCCACATCGGCGTACCTCGCTCTTGCGCAAACTATTCCGTCAGCCGCCGAACCTATTCAAGACTCTTCGTACGCCCTTTTCTACCCTCTTCTAGCTATATCCGTTCCGATCCCGGCTGATGACCTCTGGCCAGCTCGTCCCATTAGGCTCCTAATCGACACAGGGGCGTCCACGACCTTCGTGGATCCAACGCTGGCGGCGAGGCTGGGATGGTCGGTGAAGACAGGTGCCGTACGGATGAGAGTTAGGTTAGCTGGCGGAAAGGCGGGTCCCATAGTCACAAATACGGTCATCGGTTCGTTTTCTCTAGGCGACAGGATGTATCAAATAAACGGTGTGGTGATGGATTTGCACGGAACGTATGATGGGATCTTAGGACTTAACTTCCTTGCTCGGCATGGTTTATTGGCGGATACAACTTCCCTTGTTCGCCTATTGGAGGCTGGAGGCGCGAACCTATCTGCGTTAGGATTGCAAAAAGACGGCGCGTCTCCTTCGGAGCTTGTCTCCGCTCCTAGGTTACACCTACACCACACGGAGATCCACCCGACAACTCCGCATGCTACCGCAGCCGCCGATTCTCACAGTCTGACAGACGTCCTGCGTCGTCTCCAGGTCGAGTTCCACGATGTCTTTTGTGACGATTTAGGCGACGTACGAAACTTCCCCACCATATCAAAGACCAGGTCAGGTATCCATTTCGAAATTAATCTCAAACACGGCGCCACTCCCAAACACTCGGCGCCTTACCGCGTACCCGAAGCCCTGCTCCCTCGTTTCTGTGAGATGCTGTTAGAGCATCTGAATGCAGGTCGTCTTCGCTATTCCAGTTCTCCTTGGGCGTCTCCGGCGTTTCTTGTGTCTAAAGGTAATGGGAAATTCCGTATGGTTTGCGATTTTCGGGCTCTTAATGACGTCACGGTCCCCGATATGTATCCCATGGGCAACGTCCAGGATATCTTGCACCGTGCGGCGCGCAAAGGGAAGACATTCGCCAAGCTCGACTGCAAAGACGCTTTCTTTCAAACACTCATGAAGGAGGAGGATATTCCCAAAACGGCTATTACCACACCTCTCGGCCTTCTGGAGTGGGTAGTCATGCCTCAAGGCATCCGCAATGCACCGGCCGCCCAACAACGTCGTATCAACGAGGCTTTACAAGGATTAGCTGGGGAATGTTGCGAGGCGTACGTGGACGACATTATTATCTGGGGAAAAGATGCTAAGGACCTACACGATAATATTGTGAGTGTTCTTTCGGCTCTTCGTCGTAGTGGTCTTCGCTGCTCCCGTGAGAAATCTCAGTTATTTCTCGATGAGATCTCCTTCTTAGGTCACATAATCCGCCCCGGTCAGATCCTACCCGACCCCGCCAAGATTGCATGCGTTGAGCAGTTTCCTCTCCCGACGAACTCCCACCAACTCCATTCGTTTCTCGGCCTCGTCAACTATCTCCGCGATTTCATACCCAATCTCGCCGACCACACCGCAGTTCTCCACGCGGCTCTCGCTCCAAACAGCACAGCAGAAAAGGCCTACTACAAGGCGATGAAGATGCACAAGGGCCATCTCCCGGATGGCTGGACAGGTTGGACTTGGTCATTTGGGCCGGCAGAGCAAGCCGCTTTTGAGGCTGTTCGTCGCGCGGTGAGTACTGTTCCTTGTCTCACCGTTATTGATTACGATGCTGTCAAAGCGGGAACACAGAAGGTCTTCTTATTCACCGATGCGTCTAATACCGGTACGGGTGCATGGGTCGGTGTCGGTACTTCTCGGGACTCTGTACAACCGGTCGCCTACGATTCTCGAACCTTCAATAGCGCCCAGCGTAATTACCCGGTACACGACCGTGAGCTTCTTGCGATTATTAACGCCCTCAATCACTGGCGTCCTCTGCTCTACGGTGTTCCGGTCCACGTTTATTGTGATCACTTTACGCTGCAATGGTTCCATGGTCAATGCAACCTCTCTCCACGCCAGCTTCGCTGGCTGAGTACCCTCAAGGATTTTGATCTTCGTATCGAATACATAAAAGGGGAGTACAACACCCTCGCCGACTATCTCTCGCGACACGCTCCTCCCGACGCTGGCGAACCCTCGGATCCCTCCTTGGACCAACAATCGGCTTCGGTGCATGCCATTACGACATATGAGCCCACCTTGGCTCCAGACATCCTTCGCGCTATTGCACAGGGCTATCAAGGTGATGTACTGTTCAAGGAATGGTTTGCTGATCCGTCTACTGCTCCAGGGGTTACACTACACGACCATGACACTCACCAACTTCTCTTCGTTGACAACCGCTTATGCATTCCGGACGTTGATAACCTTCGTGAAGACCTTATGCGGCAAGCACATGAGGGGACGGCTGGACATCTGGGAGTGGAGAAAACCATGGAGATACTCAGGAGCGGATACTTTTGGGAGACAATGTCCAAGGATGTTCGTGAGTTTGTCCGTGCATGCCACTTATGTCAACAGGCGAATGCATCCACGACGAAGCCGGCTGGTCCTCTTCATCCTCTCCCGGTCCCGCGTGACAAATTCGACGACATCGCTATGGATTTCATTGGACCGCTTCCTCCCTCTGGCGGCTACGACTATCTTTTAACCATCACGGGTCGCCTCACTGGGTTTATCGAACTGGTTCCATGTTCTACCACCATTAACGCTCGCGACCTCGCCATCCTGGTTTGGGACAGATGGGTTTCTCACTATGGCCTCCCGCTCTCCATTACCTCTGATCGTGATACTCTGTTTACCTCGCGATTCTGGACAACGCTATGGGAGAAACAAAATGTGAAGCTCAAGATGTCCACAGCTTTCCATCCTCAAACCGACGGCACTTCGGAACGGTCCAACAAGACAGTGGTTCAACTACTACGTAGCTGGGTGGATAGACATGGCACCTCTTGGGTTAAGTACCTCTCTCGTGTCTCCCAAGCAATGAACAATACTGTCAGACGTTCTACAGGTTTCTCTCCCGCCCAACTGGTCTTTGGTCGCCGACTCCGTACCCTACCTAGTCTCGCTCGTCCTCCTTCGTTCACCCAGGCTGCTCTTCCCACGCGGGCTGAATGGACTCTCACTGCTGATCACACCGACCTCTCGCTCGCTGAGGCACGCGATAATCTGCTTCTCTCCAAGCACCGCATGGCGTTACAGGCTAACCGACACCGTCGCTCTGAAGTAGCCTACAAAGTCGGCGACTGGGTCTGGCTGGATACTCGCAATCGGCTGAAAGAGTTCCGGGCTGGTGATGGAGAATTCCGCGCTGCTAAGTTCTTTCCCCGTTTCCAGGGGCCTTACCAGGTACAAGAAGCTAATCCTGCCCTCTCAGTTTACCGCCTTCACATGAATGACCGGACATATCCAAAATTCCATGGTCATCTCCTTAAGCCTTATCTGTCATCGCCTAGGTTCCATCAAACATCACCGGTAACCCGCCAACCCGACACTGGACGTCACCGTGTTCTCCAAATCCTGGATGATCGAGTGTATCGCGGTCATAGGCAACTCCGGGTAGTACTCAGCGGCGACAGTCCTAATGGCCAATGGCGGAATCTCGACGACTTGCGTACATACGATGGTTTCCGGGCCTTATATGATGAATATATAGGCGACGACGAACTGGCCTTGTGAGTCCCCTTCCTGTTTGCTCCTGTTTTCCTTTGCATATGTGTCTGGGGGCTGCTTGCGTCTCTCTGCGGGTTTTTTGGCCATTATTGGTTTTTTTCCCTGGCTTGCGCTCAGCAAGACTAAATTAACAGGATTTTCTCACAGAGTGTTCTCCTGCCCAGTCCCTCCAACGTGGACGGATTTGGAAAGTAACGTGTGGACAGGAGGCGCTGGCAGTCCCCACGGCCTGGTAATCGTTCGTTCGTTCTTTTGCCTCTATTCTCTCCTTTTCAATTTTACGTTCCTTTGCCTTTTCTCTTAATTCTTTCTTTCATCTTGTGGTCCGGCCGAGTTTTTCCCCTGGCTCTCATCTGGACGGGGGAGAGTGTAAGTGCAGAGCCCTTACCACCACTCGTTCTCACCATATGGTAGGATTTATTCCTATGCATAGGACGATGTTGGCTGGTGAGAAATTGATGCCGAAACGCGTTTTTCGGACTACGCCGAAACGCGGCATCGGGCTCTGTCCGGCCTTTGTCCTATGCATGATATTTTCATTCTCATGCATAGGACCGGCAAGTGCTGCCGAAACGCGGCGGTGGACTTCGCCGGATCTTTGCCCCTTTTTTCGATGGACTTCTGCCTGTTTCTTCATACATTCATATATATATACATATAGATCTGGTACATAGTTATAGTTTTCTCTCTCTCCAGCAAACTTATGCATACACCAGTGCTAGTTTGCATCCATTAGACAACTATAACTATCCTACCCCTCTTCGAATGCTCTCCTCGAACGCTTTCTCGAACCTCATCTCCTCTCGAACGCTCAACGAACGCTGTCCGAACGCAGTGAGGCACCCACAGTGCCTACACTTTTTTTCAAACTAGCCTTTCCCACGAACCGCAATATCTACGATGCCGCCGAAACCCACCAAAGAAGTAATGGAGGACTCACCTCCAGAATCCTCTACTGCAGCGCTTTTGGAGTGCCTAGTTGGCCGTGCCCAGAAGCAGGACGACACACTTGCACTCCTTACAGAGTTACTGCTCAAGCAACAGAAACAGTCAACGGTTAAAGATCGGTACAATCCTCGGGGCCTTCCTCTACCTAAGGCCGCAGATATTCCCCGGTTTCAGGGTCCCCTGGGGGATGCAGACAGCGTATTGACTCACCTTCGTCGTCTACAGCAACTACTTCGAACAAACGGCTTATTGACTCCTTCTGATGATGAGGAGCTTGAAGCGCGAAGGCGAATTACTGTAATCGAGTTGGCCAACAATTCGATAGACTGTGCTGGTTTAGTTGGTTGGGTCGAACACGAGGGTCGCCGTATGGAGGAGGATGGGAAGAGTACTTGGCAAGACTGGTCAGTTGCATTCAAAGCTAAGGCCATGCCTTCACACTGGGAGTATCGGGAGTCTCGTACCTTATTCCGTCTCTCACTTCCAGAGGTTTCTCCCAATGCTTGGCGAAAATTCGACGATGCTGTGATTCTTCATCGCAGCCATCTACACGGTACCCACCACTATCCCCTCGATCACGAAATTGCCCGCCTTTACCATGCTGCTTGTCCCGAGTGCCTTTTCCTTCGACTAGTGGATGAGCCTGGATTTCACTCGAACGATCTGGACAGTCTACGTGTGCTGATTGGCAATCATATTGAACGAATTGCGCATGAAGACGCAGCCTCTCAACACGCACCTCGATCTATTAAGAATCCTGCTTTTTCCGCCTCTCGATCCTCGGATTCTGCTCAACTTCCTCAGCCGGTCACTTACTATCACGATCCCACCCACCAGCTCCCTTATTATCGTTCACCAGCTGGTCGGTACATTCGTGACGTATTTCGCCGAGAGAATCGCTGTTTTGACTGCCGCAAGATTGGTCACCAACATGCCCAATGCCCCAGTCATACGCACCATACCCCACCTAAAGTGAATCAGCTGGAGACCGAGTTAACTGCTGGTGATGCCACATCGGCGTACCTCGCTCTTGCGCAAACTATTCCGTCAGCCGCCGAACCTATTCAAGACTCTTCGTACGCCCTTTTCTACCCTCTTCTAGCTATATCCGTTCCGATCCCGGCTGATGACCTCTGGCCAGCTCGTCCCATTAGGCTCCTAATCGACACAGGGGCGTCCACGACCTTCGTGGATCCAACGCTGGCGGCGAGGCTGGGATGGTCGGTGAAGACAGGTGCCGTACGGATGAGAGTTAGGTTAGCTGGCGGAAAGGCGGGTCCCATAGTCACAAATACGGTCATCGGTTCGTTTTCTCTAGGCGACAGGATGTATCAAATAAACGGTGTGGTGATGGATTTGCACAGAACGTATGATGGGATCTTAGGACTTAACTTCCTTGCTCGGCATGGTTTATTGGCGGATACAACTTCCCTTGTTCGCCTATTGGAGGCTGGAGGCGCGAACCTATCTGCGTTAGGATTGCAAAAAGACGGCGCGTCTCCTTCGGAGCTTGTCTCCGCTCCTAGGTTACACCTACACCACACGGAGATCCACCCGACAACTCCGCATGCTACCGCAGCCGCCGATTCTCACAGTCTGACAGACGTCCTGCGTCGTCTCCAGGTCGAGTTCCACGATGTCTTTTGTGACGATTTAGGCGACGTACGAAACTTCCCCACCATATCAAAGACCAGGTCAGGTATCCATTTCGAAATTAATCTCAAACACGGCGCCACTCCCAAACACTCGGCGCCTTACCGCGTACCCGAAGCCCTGCTCCCTCGTTTCTGTGAGATGCTGTTAGAGCATCTGAATGCAGGTCGTCTTCGCTATTCCAGTTCTCCTTGGGCGTCTCCGGCGTTTCTTGTGTCTAAAGGTAATGGGAAATTCCGTATGGTTTGCGATTTTCGGGCTCTTAATGACGTCACGGTCCCCGATATGTATCCCATGGGCAACGTCCAGGATATCTTGCACCGTGCGGCGCGCAAAGGGAAGACATTCGCCAAGCTCGACTGCAAAGACGCTTTCTTTCAAACACTCATGAAGGAGGAGGATATTCCCAAAATGGCTATTACCACACCTCTCGGCCTTCTGGAGTGGGTAGTCATGCCTCAAGGCATCCGCAATGCACCGGCCGCCCAACAACGTCGTATCAACGAGGCTTTACAAGGATTAGCTGGGGAATGTTGCGAGGCGTACGTGGACGACATTATTATCTGGGGAAAAGATGCTAAGGACCTACACGATAATATTGTGAGTGTTCTTTCGGCTCTTCGTCGTAGTGGTCTTCGCTGCTCCCGTGAGAAATCTCAGTTATTTCTCGATGAGATCTCCTTCTTAGGTCACATAATCCGCCCCGGTCAGATCCTACCCGACCCCGCCAAGATTGCATGCGTTGAGCAGTTTCCTCTCCCGACGAACTCCCACCAACTCCATTCGTTTCTCGGCCTCGTCAACTATCTCCGCGATTTCATACCCAATCTCGCCGACCACACCGCAGTTCTCCACGCGGCTCTCGCTCCAAACAGCACAGCAGAAAAGGCCTACTACAAGGCGATGAAGATGCACAAGGGCCATCTCCCGGATGGCTGGACAGGTTGGACTTGGTCATTTGGGCCGGCAGAGCAAGCCGCTTTTGAGGCTGTTCGTCGCGCGGTGAGTACTGTTCCTTGTCTCACCGTTATTGATTACGATGCTGTCAAAGCGGGAACACAGAAGGTCTTCTTATTCACCGATGCGTCTAATACCGGTACGGGTGCATGGGTCGGTGTCGGTACTTCTCGGGACTCTGTACAACCGGTCGCCTACGATTCTCGAACCTTCAATAGCGCCCAGCGTAATTACCCGGTACACGACCGTGAGCTTCTTGCGATTATTAACGCCCTCAATCACTGGCGTCCTCTGCTCTACGGTGTTCCGGTCCACGTTTATTGTGATCACTTTACGCTGCAATGGTTCCATGGTCAACGCAACCTCTCTCCACGCCAGCTTCGCTGGCTGAGTACCCTCAAGGATTTTGATCTTCGTATCGAATACATAAAAGGGGAGTACAACACCCTCGCCGACTATCTCTCGCGACACGCTCCTCCCGACGCTGGCGAACCCTCGGATCCCTCCTTGGACCAACAATCGGCTTCAGTGCATGCCATTACGACATATGAGCCCACCTTGGCTCCAGACATCCTTCGCGCTATTGCACAGGGCTATCAAGGTGATGTACTGTTCAAGGAATGGTTTGCTGATCCGTCTACTGCTCCAGGGGTTACACTACACGACCATGACACTCACCAACTTCTCTTCGTTGACAACCGCTTATGCATTCCGGACGTTGATAACCTTCGTGAAGACCTTATGCGGCAAGCACATGAGGGGACGGCTGGACATCTGGGAGTGGAGAAAACCATGGAGATACTCAGGAGCGGATACTTTTGGGAGACAATGTCCAAGGATGTTCGTGAGTTTGTCCGTGCATGCCACTTATGTCAACAGGCGAATGCATCCACGACGAAGCCGGCTGGTCCTCTTCATCCTCTCCCGGTCCCGCGTGACAAATTCGACGACATCGCTATGGATTTCATTGGACCGCTTCCTCCCTCTGGCGGCTACGACTATCTTTTAACCATCACGGGTCGCCTCACTGGGTTTATCGAACTGGTTCCATGTTCTACCACCATTAACGCTCGCGACCTCGCCATCCTGGTTTGGGACAGATGGGTTTCTCACTATGGCCTCCCGCTCTCCATTACCTCTGATCGTGATACTCTGTTTACCTCGCGATTCTGGACAACGCTATGGGAGAAACAAAATGTGAAGCTCAAGATGTCCACAGCTTTCCATCCTCAAACCGACGGCACTTCGGAACGGTCCAACAAGACAGTGGTTCAACTACTACGTAGCTGGGTGGATAGACATGGCACCTCTTGGGTTAAGTACCTCTCTCGTGTCTCCCAAGCAATGAACAATACTGTCAGACGTTCTACAGGTTTCTCTCCCGCCCAACTGGTCTTTGGTCGCCGACTCCGTACCCTACCTAGTCTCGCTCGTCCTCCTTCGTTCACCCAGGCTGCTCTTCCCACGCGGGCTGAATGGACTCTCGCTGCTGATCGCACCGACCTCTCGCTCGCTGAGGCACGCGATAATCTGCTTCTCTCCAAGCACCGCATGGCGTTACAGGCTAACCGACACCGTCGCTCTGAAGTAGCCTACAAAGTCGGCGACTGGGTCTGGCTGGATACTCGCAATCGGCTGAAAGAGTTCCGGGCTGGTGATGGAGAATTCCGCGCTGCTAAGTTCTTTCCCCGTTTCCAGGGGCCTTACCAGGTACAAGAAGCTAATCCTGCCCTCTCAGTTTACCGCCTTCACATGAATGACCGGACATATCCAAAATTCCATGGTCATCTCCTTAAGCCTTATCTGTCATCGCCTAGGTTCCATCAAACATCACCGGTAACCCGCCAACCCGACACTGGACGTCACCGTGTTCTCCAAATCCTGGATGATCGAGTGTATCGCGGTCATAGGCAACTCCGGGTAGTACTCAGCGGCGACAGTCCTAATGGCCAATGGCGGAATCTCGACGACTTGCGTACATACGATGGTTTCCGGGCCTTATATGATGAATATATAGGCGACGACGAACTGGCCTTGTGAGTCCCCTTCCTGTTTGCTCCTGTTTTCCTTTGCATACGTGTCTGGGGGCTGCTTGCGTCTCTCTGCGGGTTTTTTGGCCATTATTGGTTTTTTTCCCTGGCTTGCGCTCAGCAAGACTAAATTAACAGGATTTTCTCACAGAGTGTTCTCCTGCCCAGTCCCTCCAACGTGGACGGATTTGGAAAGTAACGTGTGGACAGGAGGCGCTGGCAGTCCCCACGGCCTGGTAATCGTTCGTTCGTTCTTTTGCCTCTATTCTCTCCTTTTCAATTTTACGTTCCTTTGCCTTTTCTCTTAATTCTTTCTTTCATCTTGTGGTCCGGCCGAGTTTTTCCCCTGGCTCTCATCTGGATGTAAGAGGTTAGCCTCTGACCCATCTACCTTCTGTCAATTCTTGTCACCATTTTTATTCTCATGCATCACCAAGGTGTATTAACACCTTGGTTCCATGCATTATTCTCCTTTCCCATGCATCACCAGGCCGCCCCCCTTCACCCTGGTGCATATCTCCTTACTTGGTTTCGATATTCCTGTCTTGACACAGTGTATCACTGTTTATTATTTCCTTGTTTCATGTGTGTTTGCATGCGCCTTTTACAAGTCGCATTTCGGAGCTTTATTACCCTTTTGTTCCTGTTCCTTTCTCTACCCTTTTTCGCCACAAACCTCTGGTGTTTATCGGAGTTTGGCGCGACTGGTTTTGGAGAGCAAAGGCAAAGTACAAGAAAGAGGTATCACACAATGGTTCTCCTTTATCTCTTCACCATTGTTGTGTTCTACCTCTTCTTCTCTTTCGACTTCTTGTCTTAAGTGTTCTTTGCCTTCTCTCTGTAAGCAGTGCTCCCCATCAGCCAGTTTCATGCCACCCAGACTGACCCTGATTAGTCCACATCAGTCTACACTTCGCTCTCTTTCTACTTAGTTGCTGATAGGACATAATCAGGTAAGTTCTGGCTTTATCTCACATATGGTTCTCCTTTATTTCTTCACCATTGTTGTGTTCTACCTCTTCTTCTCTTTCGACTTCTTGTCTTAAGTGTTCTTTGCCTTCTCTCTTCCACATCAGTCTACACTTCGCTCTCTTTCTACTTAGTTGCTGATAGGACATAATCAGCATATGCATATTGGGATCTTGTTTGCTTCTTGTCCAGTCTGAAGTCCACATCCTAAAGCCTCACCAGTCCGAACCAGTCCCACACCTCTATCACCTCGCTCCCTCTAGTCACTCAGTGAAGGTCTTATTCATCCGGACCTTACACTTTTTTTTTCAAACTACAAATCCCAACAACCCCTATCAGAACTGCACACAATCCGAAACTATGGCCTTTGATCACCAGGGACAACCCATCATTGGATATGATGATACTAGTGCATTGCCCATCATCGGACATACTCCTACTGGTGAAATTATTTACGGTACCCTACAATCCGAGACCCCCTCGCAACCTGGGACTAGTGATTTCTCGCAGGCTCCGTCTATCGACTTGGATGGCATCCCACTGGGGCCCACCTTGCTTGATGAAAAGCCTCTCGACTCCCTCGCCCCCGTGCATGACCACCCAGGCGAAAGCTATCGCAAAACGCCTGCCCCTACCTCCGCCGCTGTCCCTGACATTGACGAGCTCAAGAGTCTTATGGCTGGGCTCCTTCGCTCGAGTCAAGCCATCGTCGACCAGTCTGTCACTACTACCAATCGCCTCAATGATGTTAGTCAGTCCTTGCCCTCGCGAAACTCACGTCCTGACCGCATTCTACCTCCTCGGCTGTCCTCGTCCACCTCCGCCGACGCATTCGCCCTTCAGCGCCACATCCTTACATTGGACACCTATTTCCAAGACGTCCTCCTTCTCTGGAGTCCTGGTGATGCCGAAAGTGCTTGGAAGGTGTCGGTGGCCAACTCGTCCATCTCTCAGTCCGGCAGCCGTTTCACCACGTGGTTAGAGCTATATGGGAAGCGCGCGGTTTCCTGGGATGAGTGGAAGACGTTGCTCAAGACTCACCTCTTGACCAGGGGCTGGGAACAAAAGCTCCGTCATAAGTTCATGCTTCTGCGCTGTTTGGACACCACGCCGACCGCATTTGACACTTTTTTCCACCTCCTCATCTCCCACCAAACCATTCTCCGCGATTTTGAGGATCCCCTTGGCGATGTCGATGTGTGCCGACGCATGCTCGATGGTGTCGATGGCTTGGTCACCCATCGCACCAAGGCTGCTCTGAAGGCGCATGGTCTGACGGTCCTTACGGTGAAACCGGCGAACTTACACATCATCATGATCGATATCATCGATGATGCTATGTTGGAAGCGCGTTTTCTTCAAAATTCCACTCGCCCCCGCCCCCCATTTAACACCAATCGGCCGACTACTCCACGCTCGCCTACTCCGGTGGTCGCCCAGGTCCAGGTCGCGCCTCAGGCGCCTAAGGGTTACACGCCACAACAGCTTGAATGGCTCGACCCAGCCAAGCGCTTGCCTTTGGGCGACACGGGCAAAGCCGCTCGCGCCTTTCTCGGCAGCATCAATGCGTGTTTCTCCTGCCGGAAGACTGGCCACCACCGGCTCATCTGCCCGACCCGCCCCCCCTCCTCCCCCTCTCAACACTCCTCCTCTGCCCCCGCTGCCAACCTGATTTCTCTCGCCGACGACGACAGTCCCGACGCCCCCGACATATTCTCGGTCGATCCCGTTGCCGATCAACTTGTCCAGGATGGCGCCACCGCCCTAGCAGGGTCAGTACCTCTCCTCATGGTCACTTGCCGCGTTCAGGCTAACGATGACCCTGCTACCGCCTTAGTTGATTCTGGCGCGGGCATTAATGTCATCGACCGGGAGTATGCGGCGCAGCTTGGCTTGAGGGGGACCCCCGTCCCGCCGGTGGGGACGAAGATGGCAGATAACCGAGCGGGGCCGGTGATAGAGCAGGAGTACTTAGTGGATGTATCAATTGGTGAAACAATTTATGCGGAAACGCCATTCTACGCCATGCCTCTGGGTCCGAAGTATCGTTTAATTCTCGGTCTCCCTTTCTGTCGCCAACACCGTCTTTTTGATGGCGCTATTCGCCTCAATAAACTCCTCTTGGACGGTGGCTCATCGTATGCATCGCTCGCTAATCTACAGCTCAACGCTATCATGCCATGTGAGACCCCGCCAGTCAGCTCCAACCGTAATTCGCTTTCGGCAGCCATTCTCCACGACTTCGCCGACATCCTTCCTGCCAACATTTCCGATGTCTCGCACTATCCGCCGATCTGCTCCACCATGTCTCAAGTCCGCCACCACATCAACATCCTCCCCAACACGGCACCCGTCGCCAAAGCCGGTTTTCGGGTTCCGTTAGCCTGGCGTGAAACTCTCCGTCAAGAAATCGAAAAGCACCGTGCAGCTGGCCGCCTTCGCCCCTCCAGTTCTCCTTGGGCAGCCCCAGCGTTCCTTATCAAGAAAGAGAACGGAAAATTTCGATTCCTCTGCGATTTCCGGGGACTCAACAACGTGACGATCAAAGATCGCACACCGGTTCCTATTATCGACGACATCCTCCAGCGTGCTGCCCACGGTCGTGTATTCGCCAAACTCGACCTCACTGATGCCTTCTTCCAGACCTTGATGCATGAGCCAGATATAGAGAAGACCGCCATTTGCACCCCGTGGGGCTTGTATGAGTGGGTGGTGATGCCGCAAGGCGCATGTAATTCTCCTGCAACGCAACAGCGCCGTTTGAACGAAGCTTTGCGAAATCTCATCAGTGTCTGCTGTGAGGCTTATGTCGATGACATCATCATCTGGGGTGAATCCGACTCCGACTTAGCCATCAATATCCGCGCGGTTCTGACAGCGTTACGTAAGGGTGGTTTTGTATGCTCTCCCAGCAAATCACAGTTTTTTCGTCGACTCAGTCACATTTCTTGGCCACGTCATTTCCCCCAATCACATCGGCCCAGACCCCAAGAAAGTAGAGGCGTTGCGTGCGTGGCCATCACCCGGTTCGGTGAAAGATTTGCGTTCTTTCCTCGGCCTTCTGCAATATCTACGGAAGTTCATCCCCCAAATTGCCACCAAAACAGCCGTTCTTACTGCGCTCCTTCCTCCCAATAAGTCAGCAGAAAAAGCGTATGAATTGCGTAAGCGTCAACTTGCGAAGGGGAGCCCGGTGGAGAGACTTGAAGCACTAAGTTGGATTTGGAACTGGACGACGTCAGCGCAACGGGCATTTGAGGACTTGAAGGACATGTTGGCGCGAATCACAGGTCTGTCCCCTCTTTCACATGATGCTGTTCTCGCTGGCCAAATAAACCTTTACCTTTTCACCGATGCAAGTAATACTGGCATAGGTGCATGGTTAGGTACAGGTCCATCCCCCGATCACGCTCAGCCTATCGCCTATGATTCCCGCTCTCTCACCTCTGCCGAACGCAACTATCCGGTCCATGAGAAAGAACTCTGCGCTATCATCCACGCCCTCAAGGAATGGCGCCCACTTCTTCTCGGCCTTCCGGTACATGTCATGACAGACCACGCCACCCTCAAATGGTTCTTCCAGCAACCCAACCTCTCCGAGCGTCAAAAGCGTTGGCTCCTCGTCCTCGCCGACTACGACTTACACATCTCCCACATACCAGGGGTCACCAACGCCATCGCCGATGCATTCTCTCGTTTGCACCAGGATGCCCCCTCCATCAACGCCCTCACCATGATGGTCCTTACACCCAACGCCGACTTTGTGGACCAGGTCGCCAACGGCTATACTCAAGATCCTATTATGGCTGTGTGGCAAGAAGAGGACCGGCGCCCACCAGGAGTTCAACGTGAGGAGGTGAAAGGGGTGTCGGGGTTACAAACAGTACTTCAGTACGAGGGACAGCTGTGCATTCCGGACGTATCAGGCCTCCGGGAGCAGTGCCTCCGAGAATGTCACGATGCCATGGGCCATTTTGGAGTGGAAAAGACACTGGAACTAGCGCGCTGTAAGTACTTCTGGGATGGTATGGCTAGTGACGTGAAGGATTTTGTTAGCACTTGCCCTGCATGCCAAACATCCAAAGCCGCAACCACCAAACCTCCAGGTCTCCTTCATTCGCTACCGGTTCCAGCTGCCAAGTTTGCCGACATCGGCATCGATTTTGTGGGCCCGCTTCCAACATCCCACGGTTTCGACTACCTTATTGTCATCACCGACCGACTTACGGGATGGGTCGCTCTCATCCCTACTGTTACAACACTTACGTCTTCGGCTTTCTCTCAATTATACTACGACCACTGGGTGTCTAAGTATGGCGTCCCGACATCGATAGTCTCAGACAGGGATAAGTTGTTTACCGCCGCATCCTGGCGCCGCCTCAACTCCTTACTTGGTACGAAGCTAAAGATGTCTACAGCTTATCACCCACAGACCGATGGCATATCAGAGCGATCAAACAAAACGGTGATACAGACACTGCGTGCATGGACAGATGACCAGGGTCGAAATTGGGCAGCTAACTTACAGCGTGTCGCTTTCGCGATGAACAATACCCTCCGCTGTTCCACCCAACACACGCCTGCCGAACTCGTCTTTGGCAAGCGTCTCTCCCTCACCCCCCCCCTCCTACCCCCCTCATCCACCACCGCCCCCACGATACCTCAGGCCCAACCAACTGCGACGGAATGGGACTTAGCAGCGAAGAGGATGGA
Organism: Cryptococcus neoformans H99; assembly: GCF_000149245.1. Taxonomy (NCBI): domain Eukaryota; kingdom Fungi; phylum Basidiomycota; class Tremellomycetes; order Tremellales; family Cryptococcaceae; genus Cryptococcus; species Cryptococcus neoformans. The sequence continues at coordinate 481,318 of NC_026752.1, read as the reverse complement.
GTTGGAAGAAGGTATCGCTCGTGACGAACTGCTTCTCGCGAAGCATCGGCAAAGTGTTCAAGCCAACAAGCACCGCCGTCCCGATCCGGTATACCGCCCTGGAGACAAGGTCTATTTGAACACAGCTGAGTTCCGTCACGAATATAAAACTACCACTAACCGCTCTGCCAAGTTCATACCCCGCTGGGAAGGCCCCTTCACCATCCTGCGCGCGTTTCCTGAGCAATCGCTTTATGAACTCGATGTCCCCATCACCTCTACACAGTCCACGCCGCGGCGCCATGTCTCTCGCCTCAAGCCTTACAAGGAATCGACCCGCTACCATCAAGACACCGCCCCCAGGCTCCTCGACCGCCCGGTTCAAGCCCCGCCTCGCATCCTTCAACTCCTTGAAGACCGCACGCTCTCTCCCAAAGGCCAGCACCCCAAGGTATATCAAGTGCGCGCCCGCTTCGCCGGTGAAGGCCCCAAGGCTCGGTGGATAAGTCGGGATGAGGCACTCGGTTATGATGGATGGAAAGAAGCTTGGGAAGAGTTCATAGGCGAAGATGAGTTACACCTTGATGTTCTTGATGTGATGGACGTTACTGCTGATGACTTGCAGCTCAACACCTCATATTGATATCCTCTCTTGGCTGTTTCACACACTGCAGTGAGCTGTATTACCCCTCCACCCCACAAGACTTTTCAACTTTTTTTATTCCACTGTTCACCTCAGGCTGATTTATTCTTACACAGCATCCTCCTGTATCCTCTCAAGTCGCAAGACAATCCTCAAGCCCACAGCCAGGCCCTTTCTGGTTCCTTCTTCTATTTCCTTTTGCCTTTCTTGTTCCTTGTGTCTCTCATCTTCCCCCTTTCCTCTATTTTCTCCCTGTCTCTTCTGAATTTTCTTCCTTCTCCCCCTACCCTTTCATTTTCTCTTATTGCATTTTCTTTTCCTTCAACCCTCCCTTTCCCCATCAGGCCTGGAGATAGGCATGAGGTTCCCCCACCCTACTTTTTTCCTCCCCCCAAAGAAATGGAAAAGATGCCAAGAAGGCCAGGGAGTTTTGTTTTTTGGGTGGGGGTTTCCCTCAGTCAGCATGTTTACATGAGTTATCTTCCAGCCTGACCCCCCATGAAGCTTGGCTTCTACAGTTTGTTCTTGTTACCTTCCTTTTGCCAGTGACCCCTATCCCCATGGTCTCATCCAGGTGGGGGAGGGTGTAAGAGGTTAGCCTCTGACCCATCTACCTTCTGTCAATTCTTGTCACCATTTTTATTCTCATGCATCACCAAGGTGTATTAACACCTTGGTTCCATGCATTATTCTCCTTTCCCATGCATCACCAGGCCGCCCCCCTTCACCCTGGTGCATATCTCCTTACTTGGTTTCGATATTCCTGTCTTGACACAGTGTATCACTGTTTATTATTTCCTTGTTTCATGTGTGTTTGCATGCGCCTTTTACAAGTCGCATTTCGGAGCTTTATTACCCTTTTGTTCCTGTTCCTTTCTCTACCCTTTTTCGCCACAAACCTCTGGTGTTTATCGGAGTTTGGCGCGACTGGTTTTGGAGAGCAAAGGCAAAGTACAAGAAAGAGGTATCACACAATGGTTCTCCTTTATCTCTTCACCATTGTTGTGTTCTACCTCTTCTTCTCTTTCGACTTCTTGTCTTAAGTGTTCTTTGCCTTCTCTCTGTAAGCAGTGCTCCCCATCAGCCAGTTTCATGCCACCCAGACTGACCCTGATTAGTCCACATCAGTCTACACTTCGCTCTCTTTCTACTTAGTTGCTGATAGGACATAATCAGCATATGCATATTGGGATCTTGTTTGCTTCTTGTCCAGTCTGAAGTCCACATCCTAAAGCCTCACCAGTCCGAACCAGTCCCACACCTCTATCACCTCGCTCCCTCTAGTCACTCAGTGAAGGTCTTATTCATCCGGACCTTACACTGGACGGGGGAGAGTGTAAGTGCAGAGCCCTTACCACCACTCGTTCTCACCATATGGTAGGATTTATTCCTATGCATAGGACGATGTTGGCTGGTGAGAAATTGATGCCGAAACGCGTTTTTCGGACTACGCCGAAACGCGGCATCGGGCTCTGTCCGGCCTTTGTCCTATGCATGATATTTTCATTCTCATGCATAGGACCGGCAAGTGCTGCCGAAACGCGGCGGTGGACTTCGCCGGATCTTTGCCCCTTTTTTCGATGGACTTCTGCCTGTTTCTTCATACATTCATATATATATACATATAGATCTGGTACATAGTTATAGTTTTCTCTCTCTCCAGCAAACTTATGCATACACCAGTGCTAGTTTGCATCCATTAGACAACTATAACTATCCTACCCCTCTTCGAACGCTCTCCTCGAACGCTTTCTCGAACCTCATCTCCTCTCGAACGCTCAACGAACGCTGTCCGAACGCAGTGAGGCACCCACAGTGCCTACAATGGGTCAGAGGCTAACCTCTTACACCCTCCCCCACCTGGATGAGACCATGGGGATAGGGGACACAGGTAAAAGGAAGGTAACAAGAACAAACTGTAGAAGCCAAGCTTCATGGGGGGGGGTCAGGCTGGAAGATAACTCATGTAAACATGCTGACTGAGGGAAACCCCCACCCAAAAACAAAACTCCCTGGCCTTCTTGGCATCTTTTCCATTTCTTTGGGGGGAGGAAAAAAGTAGGGTGGGGGAACCTCATGCCTATCTCCAGGCCTGATGGGGAAGGGGGGGTTGAAAGAGAAGAAAATGTAATAAGAGAAAGTGAAAGGGTAGGGAGAGAAGGAAAAAATTCAGAAGAGACAGGGAGAAAATAGAGGAAAGGGGAAAGATGAGAGACACAAGGGACAAGAAAGGCAAAAGGAAATAGAAGAAGGAACCAGAAAGGGCCTGGCTGTGGGCTTGAGGATTATCTTGCGACTTGAGAGGATACAGGAGGATGCTGTGTAAGAATAAATCAGCCTGGGGGTGAACAGTGGAATAAAAAAATTGAAAAGTCATGGAGGGTGGAGGGGTAATACAGCTCACTGCAGTATGTGAAACAGCCAAGAGAGGATATCAATATGAGGTATTGAGCTGCAAGTCATCAGCAGTAACGTCCAGCACATCAAGAACATCAAGGTGTAACTCATCTTCGCCTATGAACTCTTCCCAAGCTTCTTTCCATCCATCATAGCTGAGTGCCTCATCCCGACTTATCCACCGAGCCTTGGGACCTTCACCAGCGAAGCGGGCGCGCACTTGATAGACCTTGGGGTGCTGGCCTTTGGGGGAGAGCGTGCGGTCTTCAAGGATCTGTAGGAGGCGTGGCGGGGCTTGAGCCGGGCGGTCGAGGAGCCTGGGAGCGGAGTCTTGATGGTAGCGAGTCGATTCCTTGTAAGGCTTGAGGCGAGAGACGTGGCGCCGCGGCGTGGACTGTGTAGAGGTGATGGGGACATCGAGCTCATAAAGCGATTGCTCAGGAAAAGCGCGGAGGATGGTGAAGGGGCCTTCCCAGCGGGGTATGAACTTGGCAGAGCGGTTAGTGGTTGTCTTATATTCGTGACGGAACTCAGCTGTGTTCAAATAGACCTTGTCTCCAGAGCGGTATACCGGGTCGGGACGGCGGTGCTTGTTGGCTTGAACACTTTGCCGATGCTTCGCAAGAAGCAGTTCGTCACGGGCGATACCTTCTTCCAACTCCATCCTCTTCGCTGCTAATTCCCATTCCGTCGCAGTTGGTTGGGCCTGAGGTATCGTGGGGGCGGTGGTGGATGAGGGGGGTAGGAGGGGGGGGGTGAGGGAGAGACGCTTGCCAAAGACGAGTTCGGCAGGCGTGTGTTGGGTGGAACAGCGGAGGGTATTGTTCATCGCGAAGGCGACACGCTGTAGGTTAGCTGCCCAATTTCGACCCTGGTCATCTGTCCATGCACGCAGTGTCTGTATCACCGTTTTGTTTGATCGCTCTGATATGCCATCGGTCTGTGGGTGATAAGCTGTAGACATCTTTAGCTTCGTACCAAGTAAGGAGTTGAGGCGGCGCCAGGATGCAGCGGTAAACAACTTATCCCTGTCTGAGACTATCGATGTCGGGACGCCATACTTAGACACCCAGTGGTTGTAGTATAATTGAGAGAAAGCCGAAGACGTAAGTGTTGTAACAGTAGGGATGAGAGTGACCCATCCCGTAAGTCGGTCGGTGATGACAATAAGGTAGTCGAAACCGTGGGATGTCGGAAGCGGGCCCACAAAATCGATGCCGATGTCGGCAAACTTGGCAGCTGGAACCGGTAGCGAATGAAGGAGACCTGGAGGTTTGGTGGTTGCGGCTTTGGATGTTTGGCATGTAGGGCAAGTGCTAACAAAATCCTTCACGTCACTAGCCATACCATCCCAGAAGTACTTACAGCGCGCTAGTTCCAGTGTCTTTTCCATTCCAAAATGACCCATGGCATCGTGACATTCTCGGAGGCACTGCTCCCGGAGGCCTGATACGTCCGGGACGCACAGCCGTCCCTCGTACTGAAGTACTGTTTGTAACCCCGACGCCCCTTGCACCTCCTCGCGCTGGACTCCTGGCGGACGCCGGTCCTCTTCTTGCCACACAGCCATAATAGGATCTTGAGCATAGCCATGGGCGACCTGGTCCACAAAGTCGGCGTTGGGTGTGAGGACCATCATGGTGAGGGCGTTGATGGAGGGGGCATCCTGGTGTAAGCGAGAGAATGCATCGGCGATAACGTTGGTGACCCCTGATATGTGAGAGATGTGTAAGTCGTAGTCGGCGAGGACGAGGAGCCAACGCTTTTGACGCTCGGAGAGGTTGGGTTGCTGGAAAAACCATTTGTGTAGGCACTGTGGGTGCCTCACTGCGTTCGGACAGCGTTCGTTGAGCGTTCGAGAGGAGATGAGGTTCGAGAAAGCGTTCGAGGAGAGCGTTCGAAGAGGGGTAGGATAGTTATAGTTGTCTAATGGATGCAAACTAGCACTGGTGTATGCATAAGTTTGCTGGAGAGAGAGAAAACTATAACTATGTACCAGATCTATATGTATATATATATGAATGTATGAAGAAACAGGCAGAAGTCCATCGAAAAAAGGGGCAAAGATCCGGCGAAGTCCACCGCCGCGTTTCGGCAGCACTTGCCGGTCCTATGCATGAGAATGAAAATATCATGCATAGGACAAAGGCCGGACAGAGCCCGATGCCGCGTTTCGGCGTAGTCCGAAAAACGCGTTTCGGCATCAATTTCTCACCAGCCAACATCGTCCTATGCATAGGAATAAATCCTACCATATGGTGAGAACGAGTGGTGGTAAGGGCTCTGCACTTACACTCTCCCCCGTCCAGATGAGAGCCAGGGGAAAAACTCGGCCGGACCACAAGATGAAAGAAAGAATTAAGAGAAAAGGCAAAGGAACGTAAAATTGAAAAGGAGAGAATAGAGGCAAAAGAACGAACGAACGATTACCAGGCCGTGGGGACTGCCAGCGCCTCCTGTCCACACGTTACTTTCCAAATCCGTCCACGTTGGAGGGACTGGGCAGGAGAACACTCTGTGAGAAAATCCTGTTAATTTAGTCTTGCTGAGCGCAAGCCAGGGAAAAAAACCAATAATGGCCAAAAAACCCGCAGAGAGACGCAAGCAGCCCCCAGACACGTATGCAAAGGAAAACAGGAGCAAACAGGAAGGGGACTCACAAGGCCAGTTCGTCGTCGCCTATATATTCATCATATAAGGCCCGGAAACCATCGTATGTACGCAAGTCGTCGAGATTCCGCCATTGGCCATTAGGACCGTCGCCGCTGAGTACTACCCGGAGTTGCCTATGACCGCGATACACTCGATCATCCAGGATTTGGAGAACACGGTGACGTCCAGTGTCGGGTTGGCGGGTTACCGGTGATGTTTGATGGAACCTAGGCGATGACAGATAAGGCTTAAGGAGATGACCATGGAATTTTGGATATGTCCGGTCATTCATGTGAAGGCGGTAAACTGAGAGGGCAGGATTAGCTTCTTGTACCTGGTAAGGCCCCTGGAAACGGGGAAAGAACTTAGCAGCGCGGAATTCTCCATCACCAGCCCGGAACTCTTTCAGCCGATTGCGAGTATCCAGCCAGACCCAGTCGCCGACTTTGTAGGCTACTTCAGAGCGACGGTGTCGGTTAGCCTGTAACGCCATGCGGTGCTTGGAGAGAAGCAGATTATCGCGTGCCTCAGCGAGCGAGAGGTCGGTGCGATCAGCAGCGAGAGTCCATTCAGCCCGCGTGGGAAGAGCAGCCTGGGTGAACGAAGGAGGACGAGCGAGACTAGGTAGGGTACGGAGTCGGCGACCAAAGACCAGTTGGGCGGGAGAGAAACCTGTAGAACGTCTGACAGTATTGTTCATTGCTTGGGAGACACGAGAGAGGTACTTAACCCAAGAGGTGCCATGTCTATCCACCCAGCTACGTAGTAGTTGAACCACTGTCTTGTTGGACCGTTCCGAAGTGCCGTCGGTTTGAGGATGGAAAGCTGTGGACATCTTGAGCTTCACATTTTGTTTCTCCCATAGCGTTGTCCAGAATCGCGAGGTAAACAGAGTATCACGATCAGAGGTAATGGAGAGCGGGAGGCCATAGTGAGAAACCCATCTGTCCCAAACCAGGATGGCGAGGTCGCGAGCGTTAATGGTGGTAGAACATGGAACCAGTTCGATAAACCCAGTGAGGCGACCCGTGATGGTTAAAAGATAGTCGTAGCCGCCAGAGGGAGGAAGCGGTCCAATGAAATCCATAGCGATGTCGTCGAATTTGTCACGCGGGACCGGGAGAGGATGAAGAGGACCAGCCGGCTTCGTCATGGATGCATTCGCCTGTTGACATAAGTGGCATGCACGGACAAACTCACGAACATCCTTGGACATTGTCTCCCAAAAGTATCCGCTCCTGAGTATCTCCATGGTTTTCTCCACTCCCAGATGTCCAGCCGTCCCCTCATGTGCTTGCCGCATAAGGTCTTCATGAAGGTTATCAACGTCCGGAATGCATAAGCGGTTGTCAACGAGGAGAAGTTGGTGAGTGTCATGGTCGTGTAGTGTAACCCCTGGAGCAGTAGACGGATCAGCAAACCATTCCTTGAACAGTACATCACCTTGATAGCCCTGTGCAATAGCGCGAAGGATGTCTGGAGCCAAGGTGGGCTCATATGTCGTAATGGCATGCACCGAAGCCGATTGTTGGTCCAAGGAGGGATCCGAGGGTTCGCCAGCGTCGGGAGGAGCGTGTCGCGAGAGATAGTCGGCGAGGGTGTTGTACTCCCCTTTTATGTATTCGATACGAAGATCAAAATCCTTGAGGGTACTCAGCCAGCGAAGCTGGCGTGGAGAGAGGTTGCGTTGACCATGGAACCATTGCAGCGTAAAGTGATCACAATAAACGTGGACCGGAACACCGTAGAGCAGAGGACGCCAGTGATTGAGGGCGTTAATAATCGCAAGAAGCTCACGGTCGTGTACCGGGTAATTACGCTGGGCGCTATTGAAGGTTCGAGAATCGTAGGCGACCGGTTGTACAGAGTCCCGAGAAGTACCGACACCGACCCATGCACCCGTACCGGTATTAGACGCATCGGTGAATAAGAAGACCTTCTGTGTTCCCGCTTTGACAGCATCGTAATCAATAACGGTGAGACAAGGAACAGTACTCACCGCGCGACGAACAGCCTCAAAAGCGGCTTGCTCTGCCGGCCCAAATGACCAAGTCCAACCTGTCCAGCCATCCGGGAGATGGCCCTTGTGCATCTTCATCGCCTTGTAGTAGGCCTTTTCTGCTGTGCTGTTTGGAGCGAGAGCCGCGTGGAGAACTGCAGTGTGCTCGGCAAGGTTGGGCATGAAATCGCGGAGGTAGTTGATGAGGCCGAGGAACGAATGGAGTTGGTGGGAGTTCGTCGGGAGAGGAAACTGCTCAACGTGTGCAATCTTGGCGGGGTCGGGTAGGATCTGACTGGGGTGGATTATGTGACCTAAGAAGGAGACCTCATCGAGAAATAACTGAGATTTCTCACAGGAGCAGCGAAGACCACTATGACGAAGAGCAGAAAGAACACTCACAATGTTATCGTGTAGGTCCTTAGCATCTTTTCCCCAGATAATAATGTCGTCCATGTATGCCTCGCAACATTCCCCAGCTAACCCTTGTAAAGCCTTGTTGATACGACGTTGTTGGGCGGCCGGCGCATTGTGGATGCCTTGAGGCATGACTACCCACTCCAGAAGGCCGAGAGGTGTGGTAATAGCCGTTTTGGGAATATCCTCCTCCTTCATGAGTGTTTGAAAGAAAGCATCTTTGCAGTCGAGCTTGGCGAATATCTTCCCTTTGCGCGCTGCTCGGTGTAGGATATCCTGGACGTTGCCCATGGGATACATATCGGGGACTGTGACGTCGTTAAGAGCCCGAAAATCGCAAACCATACGGAATTTCCCATTACCTTTAGACACCAGAAACGCCGGAGACGCCCGAGGAGAACTGGAATAGCGAAGACGACCTGCATTCAGATGCTCTAACAGCATCTCGCAGAAATGAGGGAGCAGGGCTTCGGGCACACGGTAAGGTGCCGAGTGTCTGGGAGTGGTGCTGTGTTTGAGATTGATTTTGAAACGGATACCCAACCTGGTCTTTGATATGGTGGGGAAGTTTCGTATGTCACCTAGATCATCACAAAAGACATCATGGAACTCGGCCTGGAGACGATGCAGGACGTCTGTCAGACTGTGAGAATCTGCGGCCGCGGTAGCATGCGGAGTTGTTGGGTGGATCTCCGTGTAGTGTAACCTAGTAGCGGAGACAAGCTCCAAAGGAGATGCGCCGTCCTTTTGCAATCCTAACGCAGATAGGTTCGCGCCTCCAGCCTCCAATAGGCGAACAAGGGAAGTTGTATCCGCCAATAAACCGTGCCGAGCAAGGAAGTTAAGTCCTAAGATACCATCATATGTTCTGTGCAAATCCATCACCACACCGTTTATTTGATACATCGTGTCGCCTAGAGAAAACGAACCGATAACTGTATTTGTGACTATGGGACCCGCCTTTCCGCCAGCTAACCTAACTCTCATCCGTACGGCCCCTGTCTTCACTGACCATCCCAGCCTCGCTGCCAGTGTTGGATCCACGAAGGTCATGGATGCCCCTGTGTCGATTAGGAGCCTAATGGGACGAGCTGGCCAGAGGTCATCAGCCGGGATCGGAACGGATATAGCTAGAAGAGGGTAGAAAAGGGCGTACGAAGAGTTTTGAATAGGTTCGGCAGCTGATGGAATAGTTTGCGCAAGAGCGAGGTACACTGATGTGGCATCACCAGCAGTTAACTCGGTCTCCAGCTGATTCACTTTAGGCGGGGTATGGTGCGTACGACTGGGGTATTGGGCATGTTGGTGACCAGTCTTGCGGCAGTCAAAACAGTGATTCTCTCAGCGAAATACGTCACGAATGTACCGACCAGCTGGTGAATGATAATAAGGGAGCGGGTGGGTGGGATCATGATAGTAAGTGACCGGCTGCAGAAGTTGAGCAGAATCCGAGGATCGAGAGGCGGAGGAAGCAGGATTCTTAATAGAGCGAGGTGCGTGTTGAGAAGCTGCATCTTCATGCTCAATTCGTTCAATATGATTGCTAATCAACACACGTAGACTGTCCAGATCGTTCGAGTGAAATCCGGGCTCATCCACTAGTCAGAGAAAAAGGTGCTCAGGACAAGCAGCACAGTAAAGGCAGGCAATTTCATGATCGAGGGGATAGTGGTGGGTACTGTGAAGATGGCTGTGATGAAGAATAACAGCATCGTCGAATTTTCACCAAGCATTGGGAGAAACCTCTGGAAGTGAGAGACGGAATAAGGTATGGGACTCCCGATACTCCCAGTGTGAAGGCATGGCCTTAGCTTTGAAAGCAACTGACCAGTCTTGCCAAGTACTCTTCCCATCCTCCTCCATACGGTGACCCTCGTGTTTGACCCAACCAATTAAACCAGCACAGTCTATCGAATTGTTGGCCAACTCGATTACAGTAATTCGCCTTCGCGCCTCAAGCTCCTCATCGTCAGAAGGAGTCAATAAGCCGTTTGTTCGAAGTAGTTGCTGTAGGCGATGAAGGTGAGTCAATACGCTGTCTGCATCCCCCAGGGGACCCTGAAAATGGGGAATATCTGCGGCCTTGGGTAGAGGAAGACCCCGAGGATTGTACTGATCTTTAACCGTTGACTGTTTTTGTTGCTTGAGCAGTAACTCTGTAAGGAGTGCAAGTGTGTCATCCTGCTTCTGGGCATGGCCAACTAGGCACTCCAAAAGTGCTGCAGTAGAGGATTCTGGAGGTGAGTCCTCCATTGCTCCTTTGGTGATTTTCAGCGGCATCATAGATATTGCGGTTCGTGGGAAAAGCTAGTTTGAAAAAAAGTGTAGGCACTGTGGGTGCCTCACTGCATTCGGATAACGTTCGTTGAGCGTTCGAGAGGAGATGAGGTTCGAGAAAGCGTTCAAGGAGAGCGTTCAAAGAGGGGTAGAATAGTTATAGTTGTCTAATGGATGCAAACTAGCACTGGTGTATGCATAGGTTTGCTTGAGAGAGAGAAAACTATAACTATGTACCAGATCTACACATATATATATATATGAATGTATCAAGAAACAGGCAGAAGTCCATCGAAAAAAGGGCAGAGATCCGGCGAAGTCTGCCGCCGCGTTTCGGCAGCAATTGCCGGTCCTATGCATGAGAATAAAAATATCATGCATAGGACAAAGGCCGGACAGAGCCCGATGCCGCGTTTCGGCGTAGTCCGAAAAACGCGTTTCAGCATCAATTTCTCACCAGCCAGCATCGTCCTATGCATAGGAATAAATCCTACCATATGGTGAGAACGAGTGGTGGTAAGGGCTCTGCACTTACATTTTGGGGGGAGGAAAAAAGTGGGGTGGGGGAACCTCATGCCTATCTCCAGGCCTGATGGGGAAGGGGAGGGTTGAAGGAGAAGAAAATGCAATAAGTGAAAATGAAAGGGTAGGGAGAGAAGGAAGAAAATTAGAAGAGACAGGGAGAAAATAGAGGAAAATGGAAAGATGAGAGACACAAGGAACAAGAAAGGCAAAGGGAAATAGAGGAAGGAACCAGAAACAAAAGGATAATAAAGCTCCGAAATGCGACTTGTAAAAGGCACATTCAAACACACATGAAATAAGGAAATAATAAACAGTGATACACTGTGTCAAGACAGGAATACCAAAGCCAAGTAAAGAGACATGCACCAGGGTGAAGGGGACAGCCTGGTGATGCATAGGAAAGGAGAATAATGCATGTAACCAAGGTGATAATACACCTTGGTGATGCATGAAAATAAAATGGTGACAAGAATTGACAGAAGGTAAATGGGTCAGAGGCTAACCTCTTACAGCAGCTTGCACAGTAAAGGTCAGCAATCTGTGAGTCACTGGGGTAACGACTCGTGCCGAAAAGATGACTACGGTGTAGGATGACCACATTATCAAAGGTTCGCCAGGCCTCAGGAGAGACCTCATGGAAAGAGAGATGAAAGAGAGTGCGCAAGATGCGAAACTCCCAGTGAGCAGGCATAGCCTTGGCCTTGAAGGCAGCGGACCATGCCTCCCACGTCGTTGTTCTGTCGGTCTCCATGCGGTGACCGTCCTGCTCAACCCAGCCGACAAGACCAGTGCACTCAATCGAGTTGTTCGCAAGCTCGATAACCATCATCCGGCGTTTCACTTCCACCTCCATGTCGTCAGAGGGGGTCAGAAGTGCGTGCGTGCGCAAGACCTGTTGAAGCCAATGCAGGTGGGTAAGTACACCGTCTGCATCACCGAGAGGACCCTGGAAGCGGGGTAGGTCCGCGGCTTTAGGGAGAGGGAGGCCCCAAGGATTGTACCGATCCTTAGTGGTCGATTGTTTCTGTTGTTTGAGGAGTGCCTCTGTGAGGAGGGCGAGCGTGTCGTCGTGCTTTTTGGCGCGGTCGACGAGGCACTCCAACAGGGTGGCCGTGGATAAGTCTTGAGGTGAGTCGTCAGCCTTCGTAGATTTTGGCGGCATATTCGATATGTAGTAAAGCTAGTTTTTGAAAAAAGTGTGGGCACAGAACGTGTCACACTGCGTTCAAGGGCGTTCGAGAAGTGGTGGGCATTCGAGGATGTGTCGAGAAAAGCATTGTGGGAGTTATAGTTTGACTATGGGAAGCGAAACTAGCAAAGGTTGGATGCATATGTTTCACTAAGTAAAAAGGAAAACTATAACTATGTACCAGCATATATATATATATGTATATGTATATATGCGTGGGAAAGGAGACAAACAGAAACCTATGGAAGAAAAGAAAGAAAGGCGCCACAGGGGCAGAAAGACAGCGCCACAGATCGTGGTGAAGTCCCTTCCTGCACCTCAGTAGTAACTGCCAGTCCTATGCATGAGAATAAAATAAATAAAATGTCATGCATAGTGTAAGAGGTTAGCCTCTGACCCATTTACTTTCTGTCAATTCTTGTCACCATTTTATTTTCATGCATCACCAAGGTGTATTATCACCTTGGTTACATGCATTATTTCTCCTTTCCTATGCATCACCAGGCTGTCCCCTTCACCCTGGTGCATGTCTCTTTACTTGGCTTCGGTATCCCTGTCTTGACACAGTGTATCACTGTTTATTATTTCCTTATTTCATGTGTGTTTGCATGCGCCTTTTACAAGTCGCATTTCGGAGCTTTATTATCCTTTTGTTCCTGTTCCTTTCTCTACCCTTTTTCGCCACAAACCTCTGGTGTTTATCGGAGTTTGGCGCGACTGGTTTTGGAGAGCAAAGGCAAAGTACAAGAAAGAGGTATCACACAATGGTTCTCCTTTATCTCTTCACCATTGTTGTGTTCTACCTCTTCTTCTCTTTCGACTTCTTGTCTTAAGTGTTCTTTGCCTTCTCTCTGTAAGCAGGGTTCTCCATCAGTCAGTTTCATACCACCCAGACTGACCCTGATTAGTCCGCATCAGTCTACACTTCGCTCTCTTTCTACTTAGTTGCTGATAGGACATAATCAGGTAAGTTCTGGCTTCATCACACATGTGTTCTCCTTTATCTCTTCATCCATTGTTGTGTTCTACCTCTTCTTCTCTTTCGACTTCTTGTCTTAAGTGTTCTTTGCCTTCTCTCTTCCGCATCAGTCTACACTTCGCTCTCTTTCTACTTAGTTGCTGATAGGACATAATCAGCATATGCATATTGGGATCTTGTTTGCTTCTTGTCCAGCCTGAAGTCCACATCCTAAAGCCTCACCAGTCCGAACCAGTCCCACACCTCTATCACCTCGCTCCCTCTAGTCACTCAGTGAAGGTCTTATTCATCCGGACCTTACACATAGGACAGAAGCCTGCCAAAGCCCGATGCTGCGTTTCGGCATCAAACTGGACACAGCCCGATGCCGTGTTTCGGCAATCAAACTGGGCACAGCCCGGTGCCGCATTTCAGCAATCACACAGCCCGGTGCCACGCTTCAGCATCAATTCTCACCAGCCAATGTCGTCCTATGCATAGGAATAAATCCTACCATATGTTGAGAACGAGTGGTGGTGAGGGCTCTGCACTTACATAGGGAGAGAAGGAAGAGAATTCAGAAGAGACAGGGAGAAAATAGAGGAAAATGGAAAGATGAGAGACACAAGGAACAAGAAAGGCAAAAGGAAATAGAGGAAGGAACCAGAAAGGGCCTGGCTGTGGGGCTGGAGGATTATCTTGCGACTTGAGAGGATACAGGAGGATGCTGTGTAATAATAAATCAGCCTGGGGTGAACAGTGGAATAAAATTTGAAAGGTCATGTGGGGTGGAGGGGTAATACAGCTCACTGCAGTATGTGAAACAGCCAAGAGAGGATATCAATATGAGGTGTTGAGCTGCAAGTCATCAGCAGTAACATCCAGCACATCAAGAACATCAAGGTGTAACTCATCTTCACCTATGAACTCTTCCCAAGCTTCTGTCCAACCATCATAGCCGAGTGCCTCATCCCGACTTATCCACCGAGCCTTGGGGCCTTCACCAGTGAAGCGGGCGCGTACTTGATATACCTTCAGGTGCTGGCCTTTGGGAGAGAGAGCATGCAGTCTTCAAGGAGCTGAAGGATGCGAGGCGGGGCTTGAACCGGGCGGTCGAGGAGCCTGGGGGCGGTGTCTTGATGGTAGCGAGTCGATTCCTTGTAAGGCTTGAGGCGAGAGACGTGGCGCCGCAGCGTGGACTGTGTAGAGGTGATGGGGACATCGAGCTCATAAAGCGATTGCTCAGGAAAAGTGCGCAGGATGGTGAAGGGGCCTTCCCAGTGGGGTATGAACTTGGCAGAGCGGTTAGTGGTAGTCTTATATTCGTGACGGAACTCAGCTGTGTTCAAATAGACCTTGTCTCCAGGGCGGTATACCGGGTCAGGACGGTGGTGCTTGTTGGCTTGAACACTTTGCTGATGCTTCGCAAGAAGCAGTTCATCACAAGCGATACTTTCTTCCAACTCCATCCTCTTCGCTGCTAATTCCCATTCCATCGCAGTTGGTTGGGCCTGAGGTATCATGGAGGCGGTGGTTGATGAGGAGGGTAGGAGGGGGGGGGTGAGGGAGAGACGCTTGCCAAAGATGAGTTTGGCAGGCATGTGTTGGGTGGAACGGCGGAGAGTATTGTTCATCGCGAAAGCGACACACTGTAAGTTAGCTGCCCAATTTCGACCCTGGTCATCTGTCCATGCACGCAGTGTCTGTATCACTGTTTTGTTTGATCGCTCTGATATGCCATCGGTCTGTGGGTGATAAGCTGTAGACATCTTTAGCTTTGTACCAAGTAAGGAGTTGAGGCAGCACCAGGATGCAGCGGTAAACAACTTATCCCTGTCTGAGACTATCGATGTCGGGACGCCATACTTAGACACCCAGTGGTTGTAGTATAATTGAGAGAAAGCCGAAGACGTAAGTGTTGTAACAGTAGGGATGAGAGTGACCCATCCAGTAAGTCAGTCAGTGATGACAATAAGGTAGTCAAAACCATGGGATGTTGGAAGCGGGCCCACAAAATCGATACCAATGTCAGCAAATTTGGCAGCTGGAACCGGTAGCGAGTGAAGGAGACCTGGAGGTTTGGTGGTTGCAGCTTTGGATGTTTGGCATGCAGGGCAAGTGCTAACAAAATCCTTCACATCACTAGCCATACCATCCCAGAAGTACTTACAGTGTGCTAGTTCCAGTGTCTTTTCCACTCCAAAATGACCCATGGCATCATGACATTCTCGGAGGCACTGCTCCCGGAGGGCTGATACATCTGGAATGCACAGCCATCCCTCGTACTGGAGTACTGTTTGTAACCCCAATGCCCCTTGCACCTCCTCGCGTTGAACTCCTGGCAGACGCCGGTCCTCTTCTTGCCACACAGCCATAATAGGATCTTGAGCATAGCCGTTGGCGACCTGGTCCACAAAGTTGGCGTTGGGTGTAAGGACCATCATGGTGAGGGCGTTGATGGAGGGAGCATCCTGGTGCAAGCGAGAGAATGCATCAGCGATGATGTTGGTGACCCCTGGTATGTGGGAGATGTGTAAGTCGTAGTCGGCGAGGACGAGGAGCCAATGCTTTTGACGCTCGGAGAGGTTGGGTTGCTGGAAAAACCATTTGAGGGTGGTGTGGTCTGTCATGACATGTACCGGAAGGCCGAGAAGTAGTGGGCGCCATTCCTTGAGGGCATGGATGATAGCGCAGAGTTCTTTCTCATGGACCGGATAGTTGCGTTCGGCAGAGGTGAGAGAGCGGGAATCATAGGCGATAGGATGAGCTTGATCAGGGGATGGACCTGTACCTAACCATGCACCTATGCCAGTGTTACTTGCATCGGTGAAAAGGTAAAGGTTTATTTGGCCAGCGAGAACAGCATCATGTGAAAGAGGGGACAGACCTGTGATTCGCGCCAACATGTCCTTCAAGTCCTCAAATGCCTGTTGCACTGACGTCATCCAGTTCCAAATCCAACTTAGTGCTTCAAGTCTCTCCACCGGGCTCCCCTTCACAAGTTGATGCTTATGCAATTCATACGCTTTTTCTGCTGACTTATTGGGAGGAAGGAGCGCAGTAAGAATGGCTGTCTTGGTGGCGATTTGGGGAATGAACTTCCATAGATATTGCAGAAGTCCGAGGAATGAATGCAAATCTTTCACTGAACTGGGTGACGGCCATGCACGCAACACCTCTACTTTCTTGGGGTCTGGGCTGATGTGATTGGGGGAAATGACGTGGCCAAGAAATGTGACTGAGTCGACGAAAAACTGTGATTTGCTGGGGGAGCATACAAAACCACCCTTACATAACGCTGTCAGAACTGCGCGGATATTGATGGCTAAGTCAGAGTCAGATTCGCCCCAGATGATGATGTCATCGACATAAGCCTCACAGCTGAAAGGCTCCATGCATCGAAGGATTTAATCGTTACATAAGGCCAGAGTCGGAGGCTGCATTTCGGAGGTTTTCCCATGTGGCTGGATATTTGGGTCATAACCAGTTCTTGTTTGTCGTGTTTCGGAATCAAATCCTTCATATCTGATTGCCTTCCGCCTTTTCACAAGTTCATCTCAACTGGCCGAGTATAGTCTGTAGTTCTCTATCCTTATAGTTTCCTCATTTCTTATTATTTTTATTTCTCTTACTTTTTCCCAAGCACCGTCCCAGACACCCGAGGTATAAAGCCGTAGATCTACAACGACTCTTCCTT
>NC_026752.1:352085-457085 GCF_000149245.1 Cryptococcus neoformans H99 | reverse complement strand
ATCACCCTTTATATCTGCAAACTTCACGACCTTTCTCATTGTTGCCTCACTTGGTGGGACCGCCGCTACCTGCATAGGCTTCCCTGGCAGCTCTTTGTCGATGATGAATGGTGTATCTGCTGCTGTAACCAAGTCTGAGGACCTTTCTATTTTGTTGGTGTTCTCCATCAACACAACCCAGCCCGTCTTCTCAATATCTAACCCCAATAACTGTGCTTTCGTCGCCTTCGCCATGTCAAAACTATTCTTTGCTCATACCTCCTTCGGGATGTGAATGAAGCAATGGTCACTGAACTCTCTTATCTCCTTAGCGTTGTTCTGTCAACCTGTCAGTCACTCCCAAGCTGAGATTTTGTCTGCGCCTAAAGCTGTCTTCATATATACCACTGAGGCATACTTCATCGCATAATCCCAATAATGATGTCCAAGTTCTGACGATGCTAACATGCACTCCGCCATCTCCTTGATCATTCTCACAAACCTCTCACATACCCCATTCTGAGCAGGCATATACCTTGTAGAAGTCTGATGTATGATACCTTTCTGAGCATACCACTGATGAGCGTCCTCGCTTGTAAACTCTGTACCATTGTCAGATCGGATGAACCGTATGCGAGCGTTAAGTTGACACTCGAGATGAGCAATGAACTCCTTACCATATTTCAAGAGTTCGGTTTTTCCCGGTAGACAGACGATGTTGTTGATTTTGGTGAAATCTTCTACCATAACTAGAGCATACCGGTTATTGTGTCGAGACAGGTCATACAGACCAATGATGTCCATATGTACCATTGCACCTGGTTGACTTGTGTGAGGTGATTTGCCACTTCTTGGCAATCGTGTAGATTTATGCATACTACACACTACACATTCTGCTAAACAGAATGTCCTAATATCATGCTCCTTCAGCTTAACTTTGGTGCAAGCAGCATTATGAAGCCTTAACAACTTTGCACTACTGGGATGGCCAAGACAGACATGTTCATTGTAAACGGGATTGACACCGTCAACTAGATTAATGGTGCCACACGCCTTCACAGCATCGCCAGCTGGAGCATACCATAGCACCCCACTCAGGTGTTGTTCAGTACTCAACTGTACGACAGCATCTCCCAAACCCATAGTGTTGTTTTCAAGCTTTATCATCCAGCCAGCTCTAAGCAATCTTCCATATGATAATAAACATCCTGTGCCTTCAGGCACATGATAGACGTTGTCGATGTGGATGTTGTTGCCATACTGATCATGCACAGCGATGGTGCCAATCCCTTGAGCGAGGATTGTGGACTGAGTGCCGTATTGCTGGAACGATAGGGGATACTGGAGGGGAAGATAATGGATGAATAGGTTGCAGTCGAAGCATACTGAGCTGGATGCTCCACTGTCGACCATGAAGTGTGTTTTAGAGTAAGGGCTTAGGCTGGAAGAATAATATTGGTAAGAGGCTGCATTCACAGTACCCTTATTGGGGCAGGCTGGCTTCCAATGTCCCGACTGGCCACACAGATGACATATGCCACTGTTACTCTTTCCTTTCTTCTTCTTGTTCCCTTTCTTCCCTTCTTCTGGCTGCTTCACCTCACCAGAGCGTTCTACTTTTGCAAGAACCTCGGTGGGCGTGTTCACATACTCCTCCTTCATGGCTTCTACATAGCACTGTTTCCAGCACTGTTCAAGCTCTTTCCAAGTTCTGAGCTCTTCAGGGATATGATTAAAATCACCGAGCTCGGCACTGAACTGACCTGTCTTTGGCCAGGAGAGCTTAAAGTAGGTTACTTTTGTCGCCATGCTTGGCTCTGGTCCAAGCCGAGAGTATTCAATGAATGCCTTTGACCATTTTCTGTAATGATCAGTCATGGCTTTGGTAGATGGATTTGGGTGGAGCCGGATAGATCGGACTTTGTCGAGAGCAAGCAACTGAAGCTCAGGGTCATGAAGCCGATAAGAGTCGGCAAGGTATACCCATACGTCATGTGACGTAGCAAACTCATAAAGGTTAGGCCTTATGTAATCGGCGACAGTTTTTGTGATAAGTGACATCGCCTCACCTTCTCTTTTGTTCCAACTTTCCCACACCTTCCTACTATTCTGGTCTTTGGTTGCCGCCTCAGGAATGACAGATCCCGCGCGCAGACCTCGGTTTCCCTCCATTACCCTTTTGCCACTTTCTACTTCCATCGTACCCTCCGATTCAATCCTTCTCCAGGCCTGTTACGATGGCCAAGCACCTCTGAGCGGCAAATTCTGGCTCGAGTGCTTCCTTCCACTCATGATAGTTTTGGCTGTCATGGAGGATTGGAAAATCGGTAGGGATGTTCATGCCCATGGTGATTGTATGATGTTTGGGCAGAAACAAATGTAATGATGATGATTATGATGGGATCTGACTTGTTGTTTGGTTTTTCACTGAGGTGGTTACAGTCTCTGACTTTTAATCTGTTAAATGAATGATAAAGGACTGGTACGGATGCTCAGCTTCCTATCTAACCAAAGTCAGATACATGATGGGGCTTACCTGGTACGGATGCTCAGCTTCCTATCTAACCAAAGTCAGATGAGGAAAGCCATCCAGTACCAAGCTACTATGGACTTATATATCTATCTACGCTCGCTACTACAAGCTAAATGATATAATCCATCCACCTCGCTAATCTATAAGCACACCATCGATGACTTGATCTGACATCATGGCCTCTTTTCTATTTACCCAATCTCCACTTCGCTACCCTTCTCTCAACATCGGGCCCCACAGTACATGAGTCAGCAGTATGAGAAAGATGAGTAAGCAAGGAGAACTAGGAAAAGTATATAAATTGTATTTTATAGTTTTCATAGTTTCCCCAGAAAATCAATACTGTTGTCTTCTCTCATCTTTTTCCTAGTCCCATTGCTTCTTTCCACCTTCTAGACCTTTTCATGTCTAAAGTCACATTGGTCAGCCCTTAGTCCAGCTCCTGTTCCTGTCAGGCCTCGGCTATTCTGTCCTCATCCTCTCCTTCTCGCCACCCTCCTTGATTGAGCATCGGGCATTACGCTGACTGGTGTGACAACCCTGACAGTTGGATGGGAAGAGGAATTGCTGAAGATATATTTTGTCTTCATAATAGTTGGAAAACTTCTTGTTCTGCCCAAGATATCGATGGATGCACTTCTCCTTTAAGTCGTCAAGGCAGTTTGGGGGAAGGAATCGTTTTTGAAGTTCCTTTGACCAGGCATTCCAGGTGTTAAAGGAGTAGTGTTCCTTCTCAGAAAGGCAAACATAGTAGTAGAAGGTATTATTGTGAAGGAGAGAATCAAGGAGTCGAAGGATGTCGCTGTCATTGGCTTGAGAACCGCGTTTAATGCTGCTGATCTTCTGAACCCAGTCGACAAAATCATCACCATAGCGACCATAGAATTTAGGGAGTTTGGAGCTTTGAGGCAGGTGGGTTGTGAGGTAGAGACAGTAGAGTCCTCTTTCACAATGATGGAAGCTGAGTAAGGAGGTGGCTGATGTTGAATGGGGGATGGTTTGCCAGAAGGAAGGTGGGTTGGGAGGAGTGGGAATGGAGGGCGTCTGGAGAGGAGTCATTCTGGTGTTTCAGAGTTGAGCAATGAGGCACAAGCATGTGAGTGTGTTGGAAGAGTTCTTCAAGCTGGTCGAGTCATTGCTGATAGAGTGATTGAAAGTGTTCAGGGTGGGCGCCGAGTACTGTGGAATGGATATGTTGGGAGAATGGCAGCGAGGTAGAGATTGGGATAACTTAGAAAAGAGAGGCCATGATGTCAGATTAGGTCACCGAAGGTGTGGTTCTTATAGATCAGCGAGGTGGATAGTATTATATCATTTAGCTTGTAGTGGCGAGCGTAGATAGATATATAAGTCCATAGTAGCTTGGTACTGGATGGCTTTCCTCATCTGACTTTGGTTAGAAGGAAAGCTGAGTATCCGTACCAGAATCCTCATTCATTCAACAGGATAGTTGGCACAAGTTTTATGTGTAGGCAGGGTGGATACAGTGCTCTAGATTAAATGACAAAACATGGGACAAGACCCCAGTTGTAATGGTACCACTGTCCTCGTAGAGGCCAGAAAGTACCTTATGCTATAATTGTTTCATTGTCCTTGGTCATTTGTCTTTAATCAAACTAGAAGCTCTGAGTGTAGACGATCATTTCTCAGTTCCTCCTACCCTTGTTCCTTACATTCTTCTATTTCTCCCACTATTTCACCAGTCTCTCCACAATCCTCACCTGAACACCAAGTATGATTGCCAAAATAGCTCAACTTCAAGAATAGCTCTGAGCCCAGAACATCTCTAGCTCTAATAAGGTGCCATGCCACATTCACATGACCATTTATACCAGTTGGTGCTGCCAGGCTGGTGTGTCTCCTACCCTTTCCCTTTTTCAAGACTGACCATAAGTATCTTCTATCTTTGTAATACTCTCTCTGTCGACTCTGTGACTGTTTCATCCTTGCCTACTACTCTTCAAATGCGACCTCTCCATTCCTTATTTCGTCATTGTTAAATGTCGCATCTCAATACCCTATAGGACTTGGTTCAATTTTGCTTGACACAAACCGACATTAAGGTTGGTTTCATTACCTGGCAGCACAAAACCCATTAACCATGTCACCTCTTCTTCACTTTGGTTATTAGTCTTCTTCTTGTATCCAGCACAGACACCATGCTCACCCTTTCACAGATGACTGACTAGCATCCAAATGCGTTTTCCACCACGCAATATCTGTCCCACTGGCCTCTATATAGAAGTTACTGGAACGTCTTAAAAGTAAAGAGTCACAGAAGTTCCACCCCACCCTTAGAATTGTAAGTGTTTCATTATAAATGCTCCTTAGTAGTCTGACCTTAGTATCAGTAAAGTACCCACCCCCACTTACAAATACAAATACAATATCCACTGCTATTCTCATTGTTGAGTCCAGCGCACCTAGCATTATGTATGAATATTACTATGTATGCATTTATTAGTGATAGCAACCAATTGGTGCATTCAAAGACGAGCGAAACAAACCCATTGGCTGCTAGAATCAACTCCTGATAAGAGTTCAGAACAAGCTATATTAGTTGCTTAAAACAAGCATGGTGAGGGGTTCAAAACGTGATTGTAATTGTTCTTAAAATGAGCTGGAAATTAAGCTACCTCAAGGCTCATTATAAGCTCTACATAGGGTCAAATTAAGCCAGTAAATCGAGTTGATCGAGAGTCTAGGCTTTCTACTTGAAACAAGCTGCCATGAATTTGGCTTGAAACAAGCTGTCATGGGTCCCATAATGTTTACTATTGAAACTTCACCTTCATGGCTCCATTATGCAACATCCCTGCTATCACAATTAAAGATCCTTGCTCAATCTTCCCAAACTGGCTCCTTAGATCTAGTCCTCACCTAGCCACGCTCTGGAGCCTTGTCTAGATCTCGTCTCCAAGTCTTGAGGTCGAAACTAAAATACATCTCAAAGTCCGTCACGTATTATTTACGTAAGTAATCATTTATGCGTGTACCAACATCTGCTGTCTAATAATACACTCCTTCGAATAAAAGAAAAGAGCCCCTCTTCTATTAATTTTATCAAAACTCAAAGGAGACCGTCATTGAGAAACCTTCATCTCTGATCGTCTCTTTGATTGGAAATCATTACTTGACCATTCATGTATTGTCATTTTGCGGCCTTCAACATTATTTAGGTTGGGCATGAATAAGAGCGCTCATCTTTCTGTCTTTGATTCACGGAGGATGAATCGCCCATACTGCCATGACCCAATGCAAATGCACAACACTCCATCAAATATCATCGCTCTTAAATGAATTGCCATTCTCCTCAATTGTATGCATTCACTGTCCATCTTGCAATGTTGCCAGGCGCTTGCACTTCTGCCTAAACCCTTTCGAAGCAGTGCTTTTTTTTTCAGATCCCTTATTATCATCTTGATCCTAGCCAGAGTGATTGTTATTGTTTAACAATGTAAAAGTCATTCCAATGCAATGAGTATATTTTGCACCAACGCGAAACTATCAATGACGTTACTTATATGAGATCAGCACTAGAAAGAACGGCACTGTTTGTCATGCAGTTAATCAGCAGCTTTGCGCAACCGACCCACACCACATATTTACAATCATGACATTGCTCTGATGATCATGGAGAAAAAGAATTTCATTCAGTCAAAGGAGGTTTAGCTGGGGGACGAATATGTGCGAAGGTATAAATGGACGTTAGAACACCCGAAACTAGAAGGACGAGAGGTTGAAAATAAGTTTTTTAAGGGCTCTTCCTCTTAAGATTGGCAGAGAGCTACGGATCATCAGCATCATTCTGCTGGCTAGAAGATAATCACTTACCCATTCAAGACCTTCATAAAGACCATCACCGGAGGTGGCACAAGCAGCCTGAATGTACCAAGATCGCTGTCGAAGTGAGTGGAGACCAAGCTTGTCTGTAATCTCCGCAGCATTCATCGCATTAGGCAAATCCTAGAGAAAGAAACATTAAAAAGTTGCACATAATTTTAGATGAAAAACGCTGACCTGTTTGTTGGCGAACACAAGGAGCAAGGCATCCCTCAATTCGTCCTCGCTCAACATCCGTTGCACTGTTCACTGATAAGCAACAGTCTTTCGCTCAGCAGAGAATTTACCCACATTCCTCGCGTGCCTCGGTGATTCGCTCCCGATCGTTGGAGTCGACAACGAAAATGATACCTTGAGTGTTCTGGAAATCTGGGTCACGCATTGAAGTCAGCACAGATCAGCAGGATAGATCTGGAAATACTCACAATGCCTCCACAAGGGTCGAATCTTATCCTGTCCTCCAACATCCCAGACTGTGAAAGAAATGTTCTTGTACTCGACCGTTTCCACATTAAAACCTAAGAAGATGAGTCGCGTGCACCTGAACGGTATTCAAGAGAATATTTCACTCACCAATGGTAGGGATAGTGGTCACAATTTCGCCGAGTTTAAGCTTGTAAAGGATGGTTGTTTTACCAGCAGCATCGAGACCGACCATAAGGATTCCTGAGGAATAAATATCAGAATGAGCGGGAGAGGACGACACGTCAAGCTTGTGAATAGTCTGGCGACGGCGATTTTACGCACGCATTTCCTTCTTGCCGAAGAGGCCATTAAGGAGCTTGGAGACAGAAAGGCCCATTGTTTCTACTGATTTTGGGTGATGCTATAGAGTACGAGGTACGATGGAACTAAAGAAGGGGCTGATATTGCTACGTACGGCGAGTATAGAAAGGGACGATGGACGTGGCGTGCATCATGGAGGGCGAGCCACCGCCGCGCGTCGGAGTTCCAATAACCCCGCCCTGGTGGCGCTCTGCTGATCATTTATTTCCTCCTCCACAAATACCCCTCCTCCACCTTGCTTTCCCACCACTCTCCTTCTGTCTTCGTCCCCTCCTCATCATTCTCCTCCCTGTCTTTTCTCCAATTCCTATCTTCTTTGTTTATTCGGACGTGGTTTTTAAGAGTGTTCTCATGATGATGGTGATGATGAATGATAGTAATGGATCGCGTCACCACCACCACCACCACCACCACATTTATTGCCATAATAACATTTAATTAATACTTACATGTTATTTATGGGTTAAATGTGTATTAAACCAAAATAAAGACCCAAAAGATATATATAAACAAAATAAATAAATAGCAGTAATAAATTACCGCCACCTGTAACAGCACCCTCTCGCACGTGCGTCATCAACTAGTAATAATTCCATAGCAGTATAAGTACAAGTATAATAATCTCCAGTACTTGCTCCTCGCTGCTCCTTATTGTCCTATACGTAGGGCGTAGAGACTAGATAAAGGATAACGACCTTTTACTTCTTTCAGTATTGCCCAACTCGGCTCCAGTCTGCAACGATCGCCCACAATTGCGAACTCTTTCTATTCACCAGCAAAACCCCTTGGCTTCCAACATCCATATCCGCTAGCAATACAGATATCAGTTTCCAAAGTGAACTCTAGCCTCGATCTCTTGGCAACAGGCTTAACGCAACGTCAACAAACGCCAGCGCATTTACCCTTGTTCTGTATTATAGTAGTGCTTTGTCGCATTCTGCTTCCATTAACCCCACCTTTCGTCAGCCGTCATTATGAGTCAAGCAACAGACGCTTTTTGGCAGCCGTTCTCATCAGGGGCTTTGAAGCTCCTTCCAAAGCGTGGTGTCGGCATACGGGCTAAGAGTAAAAGGGCGGACAGAATACCGGATGAGTAAGTTGATATCGGATCATCAGGATATTCCCTAATTCACAGGAATATTAGTCCCCAAAGGCCACTTGTCACGGATTATCACTCAATAAATGATCCTGCTATGCGTATACGAGTGCCTAGTAAATGAGAACTTCCCCTGGCCAGATGAAGCTGACATTTGTTAGAAAAATTCCTCACCCCAGTGAAGGTTGAGGCGAAGGTATGGTTTGCCAATGAGCGAACCTTCATTTCCTACCTTTCGATGGGTTTACTCCTTTCAACAATTGCATCTGGACTGCTTTTTGGCAGCAGAGACTCTCCTGCGAGATGGTTTGCGTTTGCTTACGCGTTGATGTAAGTCTGATAGTTATTCGAAGTTTCTGACGAGTACAAGTTCCGCAGGAGTCTTGATCTATGGATGGGCCATCTTCCAGAAACGCTTAACCATGATTTCTGCAAGGGATTCGGGGAACTTTGGTAAGCTCGGCGATTCAATCTCAAGTGGGCGAGTTGCTTAAAGTTGGCTTACGATTGCACTGCGTGTTAGATCTGTTATGGGGGCCTATATTCATCTGCTTTGCCCTTTTCATCGCTATTTTAGCCAATTTCATCTTCCGCCTTCACGAGGCACAACAACAGGCAGGTTTTAACCCGCTATCTTTTAAATATGCTTGGAACGAAGCGGCCATCAAGAGTTCCTGAATGAAGAGGTAGTAGTTCTGTCATCGAAGCGAACAACACAATCATACAGTCTAATGTTATCATGTACCAATTGCTGCTTCCATTTCTGCATCATAAGATTTGTGACCAGGGTATCTCTTGAATGTGCATCTCTTAAATGTATAAGAATCACATTGGATGGAGCGTTGTTGCTCGCGTAGGAAATGGACAATCTGGGGCAAACCAATATCATACATCACATCGAAAGAACTTCGCTAGACCTCATATCAGAGAGGATATGGATAATTCTGATGTTTAGGCAGTCGAAGATTGCTTATATTCCTGTAACATTGTCAGTCGCGCGGCATTGATAAGCAGGTGGGCACATACCGCCATCTCAGCATCCAACTGTTCAGCAGTCTTCTTGGCCGGGCGCGGGTTGCGAGGCTTGGTGGCGGGAGCGCGCTTCTTTTGAGGCTGAACAGGAGCAGGTGCAACCCGATTAACGAGGGAAGATCGTGCCTGATTGGGGTCAATGGCAAGCTCAACCTTCATAGGGCGTTCTATTGGGAGGTACAAGGAAGATAATGGGCGTTGAATCGGGTGATAGATAGGGTCAGACGAGATTGAAAGTTTGAGAGGAAGACAAGTCGTCAGTTCGAAGTGAAATAATCAAGAGTTTGCCCCAGTCGCCTCCGCCGCCGACGCCCCAGGTTGTACAGTTATCATAGACGTGAGAGGCCTTGTCAAGAGAATATATTCAACTGGGCGGCGGTGGAAACGGGACACAATGAGCCAAGAAACACTAACGATTGTCGATCATCCTATTGTGGTCTGTTGGTCAGCCACTTTCTAGTGTTTATGGACTTACAAGAGGCATGAGCCTTCCTCGCATCGCCCTTGTTCCTGAAGACTACTGTCGCAATACCAGTACTCTTGCCTGTAGCGGTGTAAGACATCTGAACACTTTTGACAGGTCCGACAGTCGACTGCATGAGATCCTAGAAAAGGATATAAACAGAATGATCACAACAAGGAATTCAGGTGCTTACTCGGACAGCGGCCTCAGTCACATCGCTGGGTAGATTGCTGATAATAATTTTAAACACTTCGGCACTGAATGGTTGAGGAGCCGAAATAGCCTTGGGAACTGTCGAAGCGTATCTCGCTCGAGCACTAGTGGCGCCAGATGCAGCCCCTCCGCGCCGGGCACCCGCACCTCCTTGTCTGGGACGACGAGGCTTAGCCTTGGTGGCGATAATCTGTTGGAATCAATGAATGACATGAGAGCGTGTCGCGATCAATAGGCGGCGGGGGCTCGTGGCAAACGAACCTCATCGAGGGGTCGGTCAATGTCCATCTTGGAAGTCATTCTGCTGGTTAATCGGGGTAGTTAAATTGATGAGGCAGTAAGGTGTATGAGTGAAATATGCCGAAAGCTGAATGGAAAGCAGGAAATAGATAGGAGATATGCCACTTGCTTGCTACAGTCGATCCTACACCCCGCGAGAACAACGGTGCGTCAGCTCGGCGGCATTTCCCATAAAGCCGACAGGTGGCACACTGTCTTCCCATAATATGAGAAATCCCCGATTTCATCCGTACGCTGACAACCAATAAATAAATGAATCAAATATGCATGGTGCATCCTGCTCCAGCTTCCTTCTAACTCTGGTTATACTCATACGCAGGTGCATTAAGCAGTTCTCATTTTACGACACGTCGATACCAGGTTTTACATACAAAGAGAACACAAGTTGCCAAACAGACTAGTCAGATATATCTACATACCCCGTCCGTATTCAAGATTTACAGATACACAGCAATCTGGTCGACCTCTCAAAAACTTCATGGAGCCTCTTTGGTCCCCTCCGCAGATTTCCTAATCTTGGAGCTCAGTCCAACACCCACACGAGCAGGTACTGTCTTCCGACGAGCTAAGCTCTCGCCCATTGTTCTAAATGTCACGTTACGATGCGATCTTGCCAACAACGTGGCACGGGCAGATTCAAAATCACCGGATCGTACTTCATAACCACCTGGAGGGACATCCTCATCAGAATCCGAAGGCTCCAATGCGTCCATCGTTGGCTTTGGACGAAGTGGTGGCGGTGATGCGATTTTCTCAATGGAAGGGGATGTAGTGGTGTTAGCGACGGGTATAGGTGATCTGATCCGTCCTTCGATCACATAGTAGCCTCCCAATGGGGCTTCATCGTCTGAGTCCGAGGGGACCATCAAATCCGAGTCTGCTGCTTTGACCAAAGGCGCAGGCACCGTTTGTTTTGAAGATGATCTGCTGCCAGATCGCTTAGCCTTCGTCTTTTTCTTGCTTTTACGAGAAGCCTAAGAGAGGGTGAATGTCAGCCTTAAACGATACTTTATAAAGAGAGCATACTGTTTTCACTCCATCAACAAAATGTTTTTGATGTTCTATCAAAAACTCCAAAACTTGCTGAGACAACACATGCTCGCGAAGCTGCATGGCGTGTATTTCATGCGAAATGATGCCCGGTTGGAATATGAGCGCTAAGTCTGCATAACAAGATTAGTATTGCAAATTACAAAAGACGCAGGGATAACCCACTTGCTGCAGTCATGAGGTTGATCTCTGAGCGCCTGGCGAAAACACTCAAGAGATCCAATACATAGAGCAGGAGATACCTGTTGACGTCGGGTAGCGACTGAATGAGATGTTTATACTCGTCAATAGCTTGATCGACGGATGTCTCTCCGCATGTAAATTTCTCCATGACCAATCGGAATGCCCCATAGTAGCGAAACGGTACAATGGGTTCCTAATGAGACATGTTAGCAATTGACCACGATGGGCCTTGAAAAACAGAAAGACAACTGACTGGCATTTGAGTGAGAAATCTAATTGACATGTGAGCTTGTGTCTGATACATATGCGCCAAAGACATACCTCCTGAAAATGGTCCCTACGTCATGTGCGGTGTATGGTAGCCTTTTCCAGTCAATATCTTTGCCATACTAGTAGTTGTCAGTGACCCCTAAAGCCAGAGGATAATATCATTCAATACACACCTTTGGTCCAGTATCGAATATCAACTGAAGATCTCGCATTCGTTTTTCTGAGCCAGATACACGGAAAGTCCCTTCTATCGTGGTGGCATTTTCCTTCAAATACAATCCACACTTGGCCACAACGACTGGAATGACACTAATCATCAGCGCTAATCAATATCAATTAACTCACCCCCAAACGTAAAGAGAATCATCAGGTCCGCTGGTCGATAGCTGCACCGAAGCATACTGTGTAGATATTTCCAAAGGAACGCCAAACACGACTCGCCCGTCTGCATACAGACTTAGCTCAAGAATCCGGGCACGATAATAAGTGATTACTGACCACTCCACTGCTTATCACCAGCCGCCTCCCTTTCTCTGAAGCCCTTCCACCACGTCTTCAATCCCTGGGCGCGCTCTTTGTCTGATTCACGGGAGCTAACTTCCTTGACAGGAGAAGAAGCACTAAGATAGGCGGGAGAATTGTTTGCGTCTCCTGGGGTGTAGTTCGCAGCAGACGGATAAGCTACTCGGCCACGGGCCGGCGTAGGGGAAGGTCTTGTTGACACCATCGAGGTGTGCTCCCCAACCCCGTTGAGAGAGAAGAATAACGGGTGTGATGATGAACAACAGAGAAGACGAAGAGCAGAAGAAGTTGGCTGGTTACTGCTCCTCTCGTGGCTGTATAGAGAGGGAACAGGCTCTACTGCGGATAACTATGAGAAACTGGGCGTGAAGCGCGGGATTTGTTGAATGGATGACTATCTGATGGGAAGAGAACTGGTGCTAGTAGCTGCAAATGTGTGGGTGGAGCGGCGGAGTGGCTGCTGATGGCGTTCTCTTGGTGGCCGGACGCTTATCGCTGGCGTGATGTGGTATCGCGGATGATGGAAACCACGCTGGGAAAGCCGCGGAAGGGCGATTGATGGGCTGGAACGATCGATGCGCCCTGCGCTGCTGCCGGCTCCTCCTTGCCGCCAAATCCATTTACATACTACGTACCGCACACATAATACATTCGCTCATTCAGAGGCTTCGTGCTGTACGTACTACCCCTCTATCTTTTTGCACCCCGATCTTGTTTCTCGCTGTCCTCGCTTCTGCTTCTCCTCTTATCTGGAAAAACCTACACCAATACTGCCCCTTAATAATAGTTTACCTTATCCATCCGCCCGCTCCTATCGTTTGAATCCACCGGTTCCTCCGTAGCAGTCACTGTAAAAGTACCTATAAATTCTGTTTTACTTTTGCTGCGTATAATTGCGATGTCGGCTCGCTGGTTGCATCATCCTGAATTGCCATATCTAACTATGCACGCATTATTATTTTCAGGTATAACTGTCTGTTTTTTGTTAGTGCTCGCTTTACGGTCGTTTGCTCATTATTAGTCTTCCAAGAGTAATTCATCTGTGACTTGTGCCATCATAACGTCAACAACAAAAAGTATCAAATGCGTGCCATTCTTCCTTGTATTAATGACTCAGGCTTCCCGCAAGCCACAATCTCCACTCTCACTACTGGGATGTCAGGGGACACCCTCCTCTTCGCGTCCGGCGCCATCTCTGTCAATTTATCTGAGAAGCAGCAGGAGACGCAAAGAATGGAAGGGATAAAAAGGGGATACACTAATTATACATTTGGGACCGTAACAGAGACTATCTGTCACTTTCTATCCACAAAGATAATTTATCGCACAGTTCTACGATTACTTGCCGCCCTGGAGATGTTGTAGCTGATAGCGCTGACTGCATTAGCCACGCCATTTTCTGACCGTATGCGTTCGCCGATCCGAGCGGCTTTCTCAATCATGACCCTATCAGATGTAGCCTTGATAAGGGCTGAAGCCACATCGTCAGACCGCAAAGATGGGACTTTCAACCCAACACCAAGCTTTGAAACACGTATGGACCAAAAGAATTGATCGCTTTGAAAGTGTCAGTTCCCCATAGTCAACTCGCTTCCTTCAGTTGCTTACCCAAACCAGGGCTTGATTAAGGTAGGGATACCAGCCCTTAAGCTGGCACCAACAGTCCCTGCACCTCCATGATGCAATGCTGCTCGAACTACAGGTCGAATATCAGCAGGCCAGTAAACAATTGACCTGTACATCAAATTGTACTCACCTCTTGGGAACAACCAAGCATGGGGAATTTTATCGATATCATAACAGCTTTCAGGGAAGGTGATATTCTGCCCTTCTTTGGCTGGATCACCACCTCGTGAAGACCATCCTTTGGCAATGATTGCGCAAACATTCGCTACAAAAATGGAGATCAGCCATACGAGAACTCTACTCAGACACCTTTAATTACCTTTTTCGACCGCTTTGATTATACTTCGAGTCATCTCATCAGGTTGTGGGACAACAATAGATCCAAACCCCTAGTTTATTGTTGTTATCGCCAACCTAATTATCGCCAGATGCCTAAACTCACAATGTAAACTAAAGGCCGTCCTTTTTCATTTGCTCTAACAATAAACTCTTCCAATGCGGCTGGAGGTACCCAGTCTCTGTCACTATCTTCCAGATTCCAGTAGCCAGTAACATTGACATCGTCATGCCAGTCGAGTGGCTTTGGGACAACAGTGGGGCTAAAGTTATATAAGAAGGGAACATTTGTAATGGAGAGGGTCGATAAATCTGTCGGTTTGAGGTTGAGGTGCTTTTTACGCCAGCGATTGATTTGGGGTGCAGTTGCCTTCCACATAATGTTATCGAATAGCACGTAGGTCGCATAGTTGAAACTAGGCCCCATTTCAAACGCTGGAACTAAGAACGCTTGAGGATATGCAGATGTCCTAGTCCAAGGCATGGTGAAAGCTCTGAAATATGGTATTTTCAGGGCTTCCGCAATATGTATCCCTGCCATGGCGGATGGGCTTTCAATGAGGACATCCGCATCTTTGCATGCTTGCCATGAATCCAGTAATACTGTGAATGTACAGTTAATCATTAAAATGCTATGAATCGACCATATCTGTGCTGAACGATCATCAACTTACAATTATCCAGCCATTGACGGAATGACCCCAATGACTCTTTAAAGAACCCCGGAGAGAACATTTTATGTTCTTGACTGAGCTTCATCAGAGCAGTCGGGTCACCTCCTGCTTCGCGGTGTTCGATTCCGTAGCCTTCGACCCAGTCCTTGAATTCCACTTGCAATTTTATGAGTGAAATTCACACCATAAACAACTCACGATGTGTTACTATCACCACTTTATGCCCATCTTTTTTCAACCCTAGACCCAATGCGATATAGGGCTGGACATCGCCCCTGGAACCAATCGTAAGACACACAAAAGTGCGCGGCTCTAGGCGCGCGGTAAAAAGTGGCTTATTGGCAACGAACGGCAAGTACGGTAGACTATCATCTGTCACAGACAGTGGCTGAAATAGAGAGCTTTTTGAGGGGGCAAGGATGTCGGCTGGGTGCACTGCAAAAGTTTGCTTGGGGGAAACTGCC
Source organism: Cryptococcus neoformans H99 (assembly GCF_000149245.1). Lineage (NCBI taxonomy): Eukaryota > Fungi > Basidiomycota > Tremellomycetes > Tremellales > Cryptococcaceae > Cryptococcus > Cryptococcus neoformans. Next base: position 441,715 of record NC_026752.1, on the reverse strand, counting down.
ATATCCTGTTTTCCACTGTTTGGCACTAGGGGTGATGGTGGTTGTGAATGGAGAGCTATAACGCCTGGATTTGTTCCAGCTAATGATTTGATGTGAGTCATAACCTTTCATGATCGTCAGTTCGCCTGTCCCTCGTCTGTTGGCCCAAAATCACTTACTTCATCCCTTGATGCCTGTTTCCAAAATTCAAAGCGAAGATCTTCATGCCCTTTTATCTGCAGAGCAAGGCCATGGAAGTGAGCCCGCATTCCGGGAACAGAGAATACATTTTCCACGTCTTCAACGGGGAAACGATACTGAACTCGGTCAGCAGACTGTTGCGCACAATCATGCTATGCTTACTCTAATATCGGTTCCAACAGCTACTCTGCGCCAGAAGCAGATGTACCGAGGCGTTATAATAATATGGCCACGGGCCGGCAGAAACGATGTTATAATATAACAGCGTTTCACTGCTGAATTAGCGTCACGGATGTTATCGTTTGGTACTCACTCCATATCCCATCTTCTTCTTTTAAACCGAATACTTTTGCAGCCATAGAAGCCTTCTCTCGCTTGCGTGTTTGTTGCAGCAGGTCATCGCTGCCGTCTTCATCCTCCTCCAACTCCTTGTTTCCTGTTGTCCCCATGCTTTTCGAGTCCAACTCGTCATCTGCAGCAAGGCAATCATGTCCGTCCACTTCGAGGACGACTTTAGGTATCTTCGCTGTTGCTGCATATTTCCGCAATTTAGAAGCGTTTACCGCAGATTGTAGCGCCTCAGCAAACCATACTTGTTCGTTGAGGACGGCAATATTAAATTCAAACAATTTTGGCTCTTTCGGATTGTCTGAACTAGCTTGATAGCCGTTCCCAAGATCACATAATCTGGCAGCATCAGCATCTCCTCTCTGAAGTGAAGATTTCCGAGACGTCATTTTGGAGAATGGAAGAGCCGGTGGTTTGACTGATGATATAGAGGACGGATGTATAGGCTTGAGTTTATGTGAAGCATCACCTATGTGATTTTTATTGCCTGACAAGAATGACAAAGCCGGATGTAACACGGCTTCAAGGTCCACATCCAGTCCCATTAGAGTGGCAAAGGAATAATAGCTACTAATACCTTTGAGTGTAGCTCTGCTTAATGGAATGCAGACACGCATCATTGACCAGTTATCGGGAGGGCTAACGCCGTTTGATTGGCGCCATTTATATCGCATCTGGCGGAATAGTGCAGCATTGAAGGCCCGCCTCCACTGTCCGGCTGATTGCTAATACGCTGATCAGCTTTATCCAATAAAAAAACTCCTACCTCAGTGTCCACAGAGATGTGGCTCCGCTTCCAGCCAGTAGCAGTCTTGTACTCCACATAAAAATCACGAGGGTGTTCAAGATCTATTGGCTCCAATTGTCGAACGGAAGACACTACAGGCGTCAGCGAAATTAGGTTTATCGACTTACATAAAACACATCTGAGGGGTCGCACGCGACTGGCTTCATCAGCACCAGGGTAAGTGGTAACCATCTCCGAGCTTAATTCCATCCACACCCGTCTTGAGGGTCTGATAGCCCCTGGAAAATGAACTGTGACCGGGCCGGCCTGGAGCACGTCCGGTTGGCGGGCGGTAGCGTCATCTACTGCGGACTGTGTGGAGGAAAGAGCACCGGTCTTCGTCCCATGATCAGGAGGAATAGAGGCATGAAAGAGGAGACGATGGGTTGTGAGATGCAAATTGCCCTGTGCCGTTAGCGAGGCCAGCCTTTAGGTACCTACTATCATCATGACACTCCTGGACGTCAGCTCTCGAAAAACTGGCAATTACTCACTTAAAAATACTACCCTTGCTTTCGGCAAGAATTCTCTCAGGTTCCTGGTCCTCATACAAACTGGCAATATCTCCAAACTCGCTTATAATGGCCGCCATCTTCTCTTCGTCAGTGATGTCGTCACCGTCCAAGGACGTATCATCTTCGGATGGATCCCCAAGCACCCCTATCATATAATCATCCATGGAGGCGGAAGGAGTTAAAAGGACGGATGATTTGGCCCCTATCTCGGGTGACGGATCCTGATCTTTGAGGGGCAACGGCCTTCTCTTGACTTTCTTACTGCTGCGAAACAACATCGCGTTCGACAGGTTGCTCAATAATATCGCTGAGCGCGCAATGGTGAGCCACCACCAGTAGATAGTAGAATTTGAGTGTACTAACCGGTCATTCGCGCGCTCAATGAATTTCGCTCTCTTTCAGTGACTCTTTCAGCTTCCTCAAGGTAGGTGGGGGTTCTTTTCTCGCGCTCTGCTCGTAAAGGAGTTGAGGGCCTAGTTCGGGAAGGGGTTGAGGGCCTAGTTCGGGAAGGGGTTGAGGGCCTAGTTCGTGAAGGAGCTGAGGGCCTAGTCTCCTGAGAAGCGATATGCGGATGGGAATCATCGGGTAAAGCATAGGGACGATCATCCCAAGTCGCCGGTGAAGATCTATCGTCCTGAGGGAGAAAATCGGGGAGGACCTCGTTCTCCTCACCTTCAGCGGCTTCCCCCTGACCAAAATCTGCGTCTGAGTTGTCTCCCGCCATGTATTTGAAGAGGTCAAACAATTGAGCAGCACATGGCGTGCCTGATCGCTGGACGGCCTCTGATGTTGAGAACCAGCGCATCTCTAAAAAGAGGGGTGAAAGGATCGGGATTTGAACTGATTCCGATAACGGCGATGATAGATGGGCTAGAGAAGTGAAATTATCGGAGCGCCTTAGGAGATCGTATGTCAGCTCAAGTCTGGACACAAGGACGGATTGTCTAATTTGGAAGATTAGACGGAAGACGATATAAGTTGGGCGAGGATGGCAGGGTAGGGGGCAAATAATGCGTTTTCGTGGGATATTTCGTTTATAAAGTCTTGAATAAGCATGTATAAGGCTGTACTTTATAAGCAATCCTCGGTCGCCTCGATGAGCCTATAAGCTTGTGAAAGCATCGTCGTGCCTGGCTGACGTTCCCTCCGGGCTGGGCTCGGGCGCCGTTCCCCCTCGCGCTCGTATATTTAATCCATCTATAAATAACAAAATATGTTGACGATCATTGATAAGAAAACTATTACGTAATCTCCGGTAAATATATTTTCAATCTGAAGCTCTGTTATACGCCGTCGTTCTCATACAAATTCCTCACTCAATTATCGTTAACAACTCCGTTCTCAAATTGTTCGGCCTATCGGCTCTCTTAGATCCCTCTCCTCAGGATACTTCATCAACTCCATCTTTTCCATAATGCAGCCCGGCCCTTCGAAGGATATCTTGCGGTTCACCGGCCACAGGCACCTTCGGCAGCGCATTCTTCTTTCCATCCTTTCCGGCAAATCTATGCGAATTGATGGTATACGCTCAGATGATGTCCACGTCGGTCTTAGAGACTATGAAGTCAATCTTCTAAGACTGGTAGAAAAAGTCACAAATGGGAGCACGATTGAGATATCTGTCACAGGTAAGGCCACATTAATAATCTTTCGCTGACCCTTAGGTACTTCATTCATTCTCCATCCCGGGTTGTTACCCGGCGGTAGTTTTACCCACAGTTGCCATATTGGCCGGTCAATAGGATATTATCTTGAAGTACTGCTCCCCCTTGCTCCTTTTTGCAAGAAGCCGTTTAACATAACACTGTATGGCGTCACTGGTGAAGAGGGACGTGACTTGACCGTAAGTCCTATACTCTGATAGAAGTACTGACATAGATAAGGTTGATATGATTCGGACTGTCACCCTTCCACATTTACATCTTTTCGGAATTTCAGAGGGACTCGAACTACAGATTAAAAAGAGAGGATCCGCTCCCCTTGGTGGTGGGCAGGTTTTTTTCAAATGCCCTATCGTTAGGCAGTTGAATACCTTACATTTCGTTGATAAAGGGAAAATAAAAAAGATTCGAGGAGTCTCGTAAGTCTGCCTTCCTTGTACCTTTTTCTAATGATGCAGTTACTCCACTCGTGTTTCTCCGCAATTTGCCAATCGCATGGTGGAATCTGCACGATCAGTGTTGAACAGATATGTGCCCGACGTGTATCTCTATACAGATGTTTATAAAGGAGATGACTCCGGAAAGTGAGTTCTTCATTTCGTGTACATGAGCTGATCAATAGATCTCCTGGTTATGGCTTAACCCTGGTTACGCAAAGTACAACTTCTGCCGTACACTCTGCAGAATCACTTTCAGTTGCGGGAGAAGTTACAACTCCTGAAGACATTGCTTTATTTGCCAGTCGTCTTCTTTTAGAAGAACTTAGCCGTGGGGGTTGCATCGATAGCAAACACCAGTGGCTCGTGGCACTGCTCATGGCCCTTGGGAAAGAAGATGTCAGCAAGTGCCTGTTCGGTAGTTTGACACCGTATACGTATGTGCACTTTACAAACTATTGAGCTGACGCCATTAGTGTTCAGTTTTTCCGCGACATGTTCGCTTTCTTTGGGACTAAATACAAAATTTCAGAGGAGTCTTCTGGAGAGGTATTGGTTAGTTGTATTGGCATTGGCTACAGCAACGTCAACAAGTCAATGGCATAAGGTGTGACATCAATGAGTATATTATAGAATATGTAAATCAACTTCTCGAGTTGACATATGTTGGTTAATTACGCCAGAGATAATATGCCAGCAGAAAATCAGAGTTCTAGTCTGATTGAGGCAGAACGACTTTTAAAATTGGGAAACTATTGACGCCTAAGTTTGCGAAAGATCAGACAGCCTATACAACATATGCCTGGGTGGCTGAAAAATCATCTTTTACCTTCTCCTCTTAGAGGATAACCATGGACGACCCTGAGGGGTTTTGGAATGAGTTAATAAATAAATAGTCCAATTTACAAGCTGTGACTGGAAAACCTATTTTTTTTTGAGGTACCTTGCGCTGTGGTAACCATGGTGGGAGATGATACAGGAAAGGTAAAGAGGAAGGATGGAAACTTGGCATGGAAAGTTGAACGATGGAACACTGTAGGGCAATGGAAGCAAATCACAGTTACAAATTCTGTGACATTTGTTATAATAAATTGCCATGTTGCAGTATGTACAAGCGGCTCATCTACCGGCAACATAATGCGGAGCACATACCTCTTCATCATTCAGTCATCCATCGTACAGGGGAAGCACTTATGGTGGGTAAAGTGTACGCCGTGCTACTGCACCCTTCATAAGCTCCATCTCACATCACATAGACCAACCAGGCAGCTGAAGGCCCTTATTAGTGATTCTTGTACATTAATACAACCTGCACAATAATCCTGCGGTTCTATATGTACGCCGAACTCGATCGTTTCATTGTTCTCACTCATCTGTTTTCCTGAACCCTGCTAAAATAATAATAATCTCAATGGTAGTAATTTTGTTACTTATTATCAACAATTCTGATTGCATAGATGTTGTTTCTTCACTCCATGCATACCGTCAAACATCTGCATAGCTCTATAAACACAGTGATAAACGACCCTGTACTTGTACGGATGCGCGAAACAATGTAAATAGAGCATCAATAGAGCACGCAGGAAGCCGAGAGCAGGCAGGAATAAGCAATGAGCATCATTTACATATATTGTATTTTCTGTCTGAAAAATCCCTAATAAAATGATAATGCACGCAATAATTGAGAGAAACACGTCATAATAAAACTGCTGCTGCTGCTGCTGCTGCTGCCGTGATGAATGAAAACATTTATAATTCGGAATAATAGCAGTCAGTCGATATCATCGGGTCAGTCGCGGATAAGGCATGCCGCAAGCGGAGATGAAATCTAGACGGTAGACGTGGTGAAAATGCTGTCAGGACATGTAATCAAGATGAGGAGGAAGAAGCTTGAACGAGTGAACAGTCTTTAATGGTGAACCCCAACAGACAACTTTTCTCACTGCTCTGCAACTACTGATGGTATAGTGCTGCGGAAGCACGAAAAAGAATGACGAGTCATGTCGACGCGGAAGCATATGTCATTCGTCGATGACCGTTTGCCGCGAGGGGCCGACCGCCTCGCCCCCCTCCCACAATATTCCGGTCCGGCCGACAGCTCGAATCCACATCCCACATCTTGCCTCCTGAACAACATTTTATCCCGAGCTCGCTTTTATCCTTCATATTTCTCATCCACATTAACATCATCTAATCCAAGTAAGTTGCAAAACCATGATCTCACTGTAACTGTTATGCTAACTTCAATATCCGAGAATGGCGGCGCCTTCTCACAACAAATCGGGCTCCATTCCTTCCATGGAGGCATCCGGCGAAGCTCTCAAAGGCGAGACTGTCGTTATCGTGCTCGGTGCCAGCGGTGATCTTGCCAAAAAGAAGACCTTCCCTGCCCTTTTCGCCCTTTTCACTCAGGGCCTTTTGCCTAAGGATGTTCATATTGTTGGATATGCGAGAACTAGTGAGTACGATGACGTACATCGGCAACTGTCTTACTAATTCATCACAGAGATGGATAAGGATGAATTCCACAAGCGCCAAGTTCAATACATCAAGGGCGATCAAGAAAAGATCAAGCAATTCCAAGAACTTTCTTCTTACGTATCGGGCCCTTACGACCAGGATGCTGGTTATAAAGAACTTCTCAAGCATGTGGAGGAGCTTGAAGGCGGCAGGGAAACCCGTAACCGCATTTTCTACATGGCTCTTCCCCCTTCAGTTTTTACTACCGTTGCCAAGGGCCTCAAGAAGAACTGCTACTCTTCTCAAGGTACGAATCGTATTATCATTGAAAAGCCATTCGGCAAGGATCTCGAGTCATGTCGCCAAATGATGAGTGACCTTAAGTCCGAATGGGCGGAAAACGAAACCTATCGTATCGATCACTACCTCGGCAAAGAGATGGTTAAGAATCTACTTGTTCTCCGGTTCGGTAATGTCTTCCTCGATGCTTCTTTCAACAAGAATTTTGTCAGCAACGTTCAGATCACCTTCAAGGAGCCTTTCGGCACCGAGGGTCGTGGGGGATACTTTGACGAATTTGGAATTGTTCGTGATGTTTGCCAAAACCGTGAGTGTGTTCCTTTGCAGGCGCTGCTGACAATTAGATCTCATGCAAGCTTTGTCGATACTCGCTATGGAACGACCTGTTTCTTTTTCTGCCGAGGATATCCGGGATGAGAAGGTGAGCTACTGTCCAACGAGCGAAATTAACACCAATTAGGTCAAGGTTCTCCGCTGCATCCCTGCTATCGACCGCAAGGACGTTCTTTTCGGTCAATACGTCGCCGCTGGGGACAAGCCAGGCTACCTGGAAGATGATACCGTACCAAAAGACTCTATCTGTCCCACATTTGCCGCCATGACCTTGTGGATTAACAACCCCCGATGGGAAGGTGTTCCCTTCATCATGAAAGCAGGAAAAGGTGAGCGATATTGTAGAGATTGTCGCTGATCTTAAAGCTTTGAACGAGGCCAAAGTCGAAATTCGTGTGCAGTACAAAGATGCCACGCAGGGTATCTTCACTGATATTCCTCGGGACGAGCTTGTCATGCGCATTCAACCCGATGAAGCTGTATACCTCAAAATGAACAACAAGCTTCCTGGGTTCCACACGCGTGCTGTTCCTGTTGAACTTGACCTCACCTATAAGAAGCGATTCACGGACGCCAACATTCCTCAGGCCTACGAAGCTCTCATTCTCGATGCGCTCAAGGGTGATCATTCGAACTTTGTTCGTGACGACGAGCTGGATGTCGCCTGGAAGATCTTCACCCCCATTCTTCATTGGATCGACAGTAAAGGTCAGCCTCTCTCTCTGCGAAATTGCGCATTACAAACATGTATTAACCCATTACAGATGCGCCTAAGCCGGAGCCATACCCCTATGGTTCCCGAGGACCCAAGCAGATCGATGACTTTACTGCCAAGTATGGATTCAAGCGCAGCCCACAGAATTAGTAAGCACAGCCGTCTTGTGAAATGGATGCACGCACAGACAATGCTAACGTCTCGTCATCTTGCATTAGCTCCTGGCCTAAGACATCTGCAAGTCTTTGAATGATCTAAGAAAATGACATTGAAGTCTTGATACCGAAGAAATGAGGATACTGTATATGCATCGAGGTTTAACCTGTATTGAAGAAACGTTGGATAACATGACACGAGGGTAATTGTACGTTGGTATACAGTCGGTGTACAATAAATTACTTCCATCCTACATCCCTTGCACGAAAGCTCTATTCTTGTCTTCGCCCTCTCAATGAGTGTCAACCAGCTTCATTCTCTAAGGGCTTGGTCTGAGGTATAGCGCGACCGCATCTTTACTGTAAGCGACGTCCAACATCAGATCAACTCACGTGCACTGCCCATGACCATCGTCATCACATTCGTCATCTTCCTCATCCTCTTCAGAATCGTCCTTGAGCACCCCCCTGCCTTCGGCCACATTTTTCGCTTTTGCCTTAATAGCATCCTTTCTCTTTAACTCCCGCCGCCTTCTCCGGATGGCGCGCTTTCGGGCTTTCTCGGAACCGTAATATAGGTCATATTCGCAAAAGCAACAAATGTAATCTTCCTCGCTGGGCCGCAAGACCACGCGACGTTGTGAAGCACCAGGTAAAGGAACAGTGGTTCGCTGAGGCCGAGTCGCAAGAAATAGCATTGATGGAGGAGATATGAGATCGAAGTGGTTAGGCCAAGGTTCATATGGATCTCTGTGCGGAGATACAGTACGAGAGGGGCGGTCTGCCGGTAAGCATAGTTCAGGATAAACGTCAACTTACAGTTATCGACATGATGGGGATTACTCTGATTTGCCAGAACACTTCGCTTCTTTTTCTTTGTCTTTTTCTTAGTCTTGACAGAGCCATCCCTCGATGTTGTTTGCGACAAGGGGGAAGAAGCTGTTTGAGAAGCAACGAGTAAAGGTTCGGCTTTCTTATCTAGCTTCCGCTTATTCTTGCTGGGTGGTCTGTCCTCCGTGGCACTCAATGCTCTGGTGACAGGTGCCGGTTTATTTGTGGCCAAGACTACCCCTCTCAACTCATAAGCTAATTTCAATAGAGCCGCCTGTTCTCGGGCACGAGCTCGTATGGATGCAGACGCTATTCATTAGCGATGTCCGTTTGGTATGATATTTACCTTGACATTCCATCTCGAACTCAAAACTACCTTCAGGTGCCCATCCTTTACGCTCCACGCGCATGGTTGAGGCGGCCTTCTTCCTACCATACCTTATCCTCCAAGATTCTGCCCTATCTTCCCTCCATCCGGATCTATCTGGAGTCCAAGAATTAACCCCAACATCTTCTAATGACGGCAGGAGCTTTTCGAAACTAGTGACGTCTGGTAATGTCGATTTATGCTTGAGAGAACTGTCATTGATGGCGGTCTGAGCGTCGATATACAGTGCAATGAACGCTGCCTTTCGCCGAAGGAACAAGCCTTTGCGAAATTCGCAGAGAGAGTAAGCTGGAGTGCGTGGAAACCGATGTCTGAGAGGAAAAAGCGGCGCTGATGGCTTCGTATCGTTGACCTCGTCGGCGCTCTTCACCTGCCCGTAGGCAGGTACCTTACGCTTCTTGCCACCAGGAGCCGCTGGAAAGTCGTCGTCATCGAAACAATCTTCGCTCCCTATTCGCAGCTCACTGCCCATGGGTCTCTAATTGTGCTGTATGTGGAGCCTGTAGTAATAGTGGAAAGGCAGCAAAGAAAAGCTGAACAACGATACGCAAAGAATGAGGAAGTGTTCGTTGAGAGCGCAGAACTGGCCACCTAACTAACGCATTCTCAGGAATTGATCCCGTCGCCATAAGTGTGTTATCGGACCAAATTCGTGGCAGAAAGCGCGCGCGACGGCACGTAGTAAATCCACAACAAATGAATGATGAGATGGCAGTAAATCTCGTTCCGTCGTGCTATCGTGTGTTACTATTTTTCAATGATTTAGGCCGAAAAACCACGGCCAATTCTCTATTCTGTAGGACAATCTATCGCATAGATTGCATTACTGGGATGATTTGAAACCGAAAGAGACAAAACTGAGGGAAAAACAGATCTGCAACAAGGAGCGACGAAACAGCCAGGCAACGACAAACAACGACTTCCATTTCCTAATGAGCGCTACTCTGACAGTATCCCATCCATCTGCGCAATTCCTGATTGTTTGAACCAACTATGCTAAGTATAACCAATATTGGCTTTTCAAAGCTTAGCCTTGTTCTGACTATCAATCAGACCAGATAAACCCTTTATCACGTCTGATGCTTCTTGATCAATCCTTTCTATCAAGCTGGCACATGTTGGAATGTCATCGATAAGTCCGATGGCGATGCCAGCCCTGACCGTCAGTAAAGATAAGATTGCATTCAAACTCACGACCATATCCCAGCATCATAATCCCCCGTCTCGTAAACTTTGCGTCCTCTGGCGCCAGCAACAAGCTCTCGAAGATCTTCAAATTTGGCGCCTTGGGGTCTTTTTTCCAATTCGACAACCCGAGTCGACACTGAATTGCGATAGACCCGAGCGGTATTTCCCAGCGTACTATAACGTCATTCAGATCATTACATATCTTTAACCTGAATGCATACCGAAATATGTGGATAGTATCTTTCTCCGTCGAGCGTACTATTTTTTCTTTGATACTCTGGTGAATGGGTGACTCAACAGTGCACATAAATCGGGTACCTAAAGTCAGTCCTGGTAGCCACTGTGTGTACTTACCCATGTTGACTCCCTGACGTGCGGTCAGTCAGCTCTTGAAGACATCATCGGATAGTAAACAGACTTCAAACTCACAGCTGCCCCGAGGGATAACGCGGCTGCTAGTCCACGCCCATCTGCAAATCCTCCCGATGCGATATATGGGATCGTAAGCTCTTTGGCTGCTTTCGCAAGCTATTTCACAGCCGTATCGCGGTATCATTAGAACTGCTTCTTTTTTTTTTGAGAATGTCGACCCACCAAGACCAAGCCACCAATGTCTTCCTCTCCGGGATGACCAGCACCTGACCGTTAGATAGGTACTGACTTATGAACTCACATTCAAATCCGTCAATACTCAAAACATCCACGCCCATCTTCTGACCTGACAAAGCATGCTTGATATTTACACATTTGTGAATAATGAATCGTTTTGGAATAAGTCCATTGGAGTTAGCTGCCTTATATGTCCTTATGTAGTCGATGAGAGGTTTGGCTGTATATCAGCGATGCACAAAGCCATAGACCCACGATTATTGCCAGCCGTCTCGAAAATGTCGATTCCTTCCTCCAAAGCAGCCCTGGTATATCCCGCACTGAACTTATCAGTGGCAGCTCCTCCCAATACACCTACTAATCGGGAGGGTTGATCGACGGAAGAAGGGTAATATTTACTCCCTGTGGGCGCATTGGACACATTGAGCCATAAGGCCAACATCGTACCTCCAGTGAACCAACTCACAAACTTCCCCTGTTTGTCACCCAATAGGCGCCTTGTCTCCTTGATGGCCTCTCTTAGAGCTTCTGGGCTCGGTTGAGTCAAAGCTGTAAGTATGCCTAGCCCCCCGGCACGCGCAACTGCAGCAGCCAACGGCGGAGTACCGACCCATTGCATTCCTGTATACCATTCAATCGCGGAGCACATTCATATTGCTGCGGCTCCAGCTTACCACCTTGCACAATTGGGTACTATTTATTTGTCAGTCATTTTGGTTGAGGCCCAAAATTAGAATCCATCCTACCTTGATACCTAACAGACGCGTGAACTCTGTGGCTATGGGCATTGTCGGCTAGTTGCTCTGTGCTGTCGATTGCCGTCTAAATGCTGAGTTCTTGTTTAGCTCCGCCTATAATAATCAAGCGTGGCTAAAGTATATGGATAATGAGTGAATGTTGTAGCCGTATTGTCCATTATACATGGGATCAGCGCTCGTATCATCGAAGTATTTATATTTCTCGCACCGCCGATGATGCTTGTTGTAGCCAGCCTCCGGATATCACCGGCTGTGTTAACCGGAGAGGAAAAAAGTCTGTCCGCCGATTGCAGTGACATTTTTGTGGAATATCACGTACTTGTACAACATAGTAGTATTTTTATTGCATTACCATAATCATGCGCAGATGTGGTTTTGTAGTAATGATAGCAGTATAAATGATATTCCAATGTACCGGTAAAGCTAAAGTCATACTTGTCTTGATGCTCCCGCAGTGATAAACTGGTAGGTAATAATAATGAATTTAATGAGCAACTGATTGGTGAGACCCAGGAACTTGAACAAACTAAGCATCAAAACAAGAGACTACGACGATGATAACTTCCTACAATCCATGCACACAGAGATGTCGGGTATCTTGTATAGTAGCCAGTCCAAAGAAAAGCGATAAATATACTTGATCAAGACTCTCATACATTGCCACGATTAGCATCGTTATTCATATATCCGTACCGAAGACGCTAATAACCTCATACTGAAAAGTTTCACAAACAGTTCCGCCCTTTGTAAGCCCTTCAATCCGCATTAAAGCTGCGTATTGCATTTGCTTTCTGTAGAGCATTCCACAAATCGATCTAATCAACCTAACCTTGCAATAGCTTTTCGTTTACGAACAGAGGGGTTCATCAACTGAAGATAGGTTGTCAGCTTTGGATGGTACGTTACAGTGCATTTACTGACATATTTCACCAGCTCGTAAATACGTCGCTGGGCTACAAACATGAAAGCAGCCGTGAGAACCGATTGAAGGAGCTTGAGTGTCAGCCCAGCATACAGACCTGAAAACGCCAATGACATGTTAGTTTAATTGATGCACGGCCGAGATTTTAAAAAAGAGTCTGATGATTTGTCATTGACTTACCGGAGACTCCTTCGGCTCGTAGAATGTGCAGAATAGCTCTTAAGGAAGACTTATACTGGTGAGTGGCGGCTTGCTAGAGTTCACGTCAGCAATACCCATGATAATACATTATCCAAGCTATACAGTAGCTTGTGCCACATACAAGACGGGACTTGACCACGATCTGACACCCAGTATCAGTTTGCGGTATTTCAGTAAAGAAAGGACAATCTAGCTCACGTATGGATATGTACAGCTGGTTGCAACAAGCTTGCTTGCCGCACCCAGAATGAAAAAGTCCCAATCACTGAGAGAGCTTCTGCCCAAAGCTGTTTTCCCAACAGGAGTCGCGCCATGCGATAGAAGTCTGTATCTGAGGAGAGCAGCCACTAGTCTTTCAAACGTGGTATACTACGCGTAGTGGTTCCTTAGTATATTCCGTATCCAAGGGAGGGGTTAATTATTACCTGAATCACAGGGTTGACAACCAGCACCAAAGCTGGTCCGATACCTCTCCATAAACCCTTGATACCATCTTTCTCGATTATGCCTGTAGCCACTCGCAAGGCCGATGGCTTAATATCCGGCTTCTTGTCTGCCTTAGACGAAGGGTCTGCAGCATATGTAGCTTGAGCAGTCTGTATAGTCCAGACTGGGTTAGTAGCAATCGTAGTAATAGAACCTGCAAGGACCTCTGGTAAGCTTCATCCTCCTCAAGGATGGAATCAAGTTGTTTACCTGCTACCAAGCCAGCAATGATGCCTTCTTTAGTAGTTAAACCACCATTGGAGACTGGCGTTTTACTTCTACGACGAATCAAAGCCGAACGCATCTCTTCGTCTACCAATAGTCAGACCCTCACTAGACGCAGCTGAATGATCTGTCTATAAACTCACAAAAAGCATAATAAATGCCGTTCGTGAGGGCAATACCAAAAAGAGAGCTGCCCAGGCCCGAATATAATCCTCCTATACCTTCCTCTACGTAGGCTTTGAACAGTGCTTCTTTGGCAGTCTGACGAAAGTCAGTGTAAATGATGCTTCTGTAAAATGATCGGTACGAAGACGACGAAGACCCACGATGTGTTCCTTCTTTGTTTGAACAGCGGCGCGAGTGGAAAGGGTTACCAATGGGCTTAATGAACGACAATCAACCGTAGATCCACATCCTCAGCAGCAACAATAATGCTCACTAGGTCAATGCCTGCAAGCGACAAACAATCAGTGACCGTAGCACGATGACTGGTAAGATCACAATGAGAAATCGACTTACCATCGCAGCACATCCTCCCACGGAGCCTGCAAAAGCATGAATAACAGAGTCGCCCATGTTAAGAATCCTGGGAGAACGGCTTATTGGGGGGGAGGAGTAGAAAATGGGCGATTATTAGCCGTTTGGTTGTTCAAAGAGTTATCCTTTTGGGCGGGAATTCCTGGGGATAGATGCGAAGCTGTTTTAAGACTGAGCGAACGGAAGGCAAATTATGATGATCTGAAATAGAAGAACGAAAAAGTAGTAATGAGATTTGTACCGTGGTCGTATATAGGTGTATTACAGCTACATACATTTCTCACTGCCTGGTCACGATGCCTACATATTAGTGCTGCCTGATACTAATTACACAGCGGCTTCCCACTGGCAACTTCCTTATGATGTATCGCCTCCTATCACCACTTCTGCATCGGCTAATGAATGGGGTTTCATGTAACCGGGTATATTTACGTAATGGTTGTTAGCCAGGCTGGATCGAGCTCGGACCGCCGAGTTCAGGAGTCGGGAAGACAAAGCACATCTGATACCACCATCGGTCAGACGCCAATACCAGCTCCGTCAGCAGCCCGCTTTGGGAGGGAAGAAAAGGCGTCCCAAATTACTACAGATCTGTGTTCCCAGCCGTCACGGTTAGAAAGCGCTGGACATATGGATCAACCCGTATGAAATCAAAGATCGCTAGATAGGCACAGCACCTTTCCATGCAGCGCCTCACATCATCTTCATTTCTCAACTCTCGACATCCTTCTCCGTGTATACGCCATTATCTCCATCAACTTACTTACGTCAGCTCGACAGCTGCTGTCGTCTGTCCCAATTCACTATGCTTTCACGCATTCAGCTAGCCGCTGCTCTGATTGGTAAGCCAGTTATCACAGCCTTTTGTCACGTATAGATAGACACTTACTATCGCCTTTGTTAGAATACGATAATGACGATGAACTAGAGGCCAATGTCCCATCTCAATCTTCTCGCAACTGGAGAGACTCCGCCATCTTCATACCTTTCATACATGCTCAGCAGGAGGAGCGTCGCCGCAAAATCTTAGCTCAACCACCTCCAGTATTGCCAGGTGTTTTATGTCAAGAAACGGGTACTGCAAATACCGATGAAGGACTTCCAGCATTGGAATCATATAACGGAATTACTGAAGATCAGGAAGAAAATATTACTGATAATGTCGACATCGATGTCGGTGACTGGGGACTTCCTTCACATCTCGTTTCCGAGCCATCCGCACCTAGACGACGTGCCATCTCGCAGCCACTCTCGACGCCTCCTGCTCAAAAGGCCTCCAAACCTCTTGCTCTTATGGATAATAATCCCCCCTCTGGTCTGAGTGACGACAGCGGAAGAAGGGCGTCACTGGATCTGTTCAATACTCGCCGAGCTTGGGCAGAGCCCCAGAACCTCGATCTAGCCTTGGGGCAACACACCGCCATAGGTCTCCAAGACGGCACGCGGTCGGAATTCAGAGGCGAGAGAATCTCGGATCCTACTATGATTCCTCTTCCCAACTCGCCCTCACCACCTACTACACATAGACCTCTCAATCGCATCTTTGCCATCACACCAAGTCAGCAACTTGATACCTTCAAAGAAAGGGATACTCTCAATGACTCAGAACCTAACTCCTTTACCTTGCCTGCTCTTGGACGGGAATCGGGGTCAATATTTGATCCTACAAGCCTAGAAGAGCGGCGTAAATCTAGCCTCAACTCTGCAAATGGGGTTGCAATGGGCCCTAAATTACCTAACAATTCCACATTATCTTCTACGGCAGTACCAGGGCGATGGTCTGCCTCTTCAAAGATTGACAATTCTCTGACTGAATCAATGCAAGAATATAGCGAGATCCCCACACCCAAACAGTTTGGACGCCCTCTAATGCCCCCTCGATACAGCACCTCTGCTGTGACACGGATCAATCGCAGATCTCTACGACCGAATGTTTTGATTATGCCTACCCCCCTGGCCGACTCAGAATCCCTGCATCCTGACATAAAGGTCCCTGATGGTTTTGTTCGAGGTGATAAGCCTCTACCAGCCGAAGCGAAAACCAAAGGGCTTAGGCCCGGACTGCCTTTGAGTCTTAGTCAGAAAACATTTAGGAGTAGTTTGCTGATCGATGGGAAGAGAGAGGAGGAAGAGTATTTTGTGGGGAGCTCAGAGATTGAAGGCGAGATGGGTGTATCAAGCAAAGATGTTACAATCGATGCGATCCAGCGGAGACCCGGAAAGCTGTATGGGAAAAGCTTGATAGACGAGCTTGAGGCCAGGAAAGCTATGATGAAAGGGAAGCGGAGGTAAATTTCTTGATGTCCTTGAGAGAAAGCTATTTAGCTGGCTGACACGTTGGATAGGGTCTTCACAGGCGATTCTAGACCAGCGATGATGAGTCGCTCGACCATGTTCTTTGAACCTTCGTCTTTGCTTCCTCCGAGCTCGGATTCCATCGCGGATTCTTGTCATTCTACAAAGAGCCGCCCATCCACTTTCCACTCCCCTAAGAATCGACCGCTGATACAGTCAGATACTATTGATGATGGTCAACAGATGAGTCGAAGTGATTCCAATCACAGAGATGCGAAAGGACGCTCTGTTTTTGGAGTGGATCATGTTTGGGAATCGGAAATGGCCAAGCTCAAGTCTATGCTGGACGAAGGTGCTGGGTCAGGAAAGGGTGAAACCCGTCGTATATCCAAAGGGTTGGGAAAGGGAGATAAGGAAGATAATGTGCATAGTGCGATAGGTTCAATAGTCGACTTGAGAGAAGACAAAGCACATACAGGAGATAATTCCTTGGCAAGTCATCAGTCAATCCCACCCGCCGGGTCTGGGCAGGAACCATTGTCTTCATCGGGAATGGGGATATCCCCTAATTCTTCCATGCCTGGAGAAGCCCAAGAGCGCATTGTTTCGGTTGAACGTGAAGAAGACCAGTCTCTTATACAAGACCAATATCTCTCGTCGACCTCCGAGGAATATTCTGATGAAGACGTGCCTCTTTCAAAGATTGCTCGCCGCTCGACCCCTTCAAAGGAAAGCTCATCCGCAGGCAATAAAGCAGGATTTACTCCCTCTGAATCACCTCCCCTCACAGATTCAGAAGAAGAAGTTCCTCTTTCCCAAATTGCGCTCAGATACTCGAACGCACCTTCCACGAAAGATGACGCGGCAAGCGAAATAACGGCTCCACCAAGAAGTCAACAATCCCCTTCCGCTGATGGATATGACGAAGACGAAGACGACCTGCCACTTGCTGTACGCCAAGCCCAAGCTAAAGGTCTCACACCTCCCAGCCGGGCGGAAATCATCGAAGATGAGCTTCCCCTTGGGTTCAAGCATGCCGAGGCTGTTCAACGAAGGATGACGCAGAATCACATGGCTGGTGGGATGTGGGGCGGCATTCAAAACGATGTCACTCACTTTGGAGCTGGGATCGGAACTCCTAACCCGTACATGATGTGGGGCGTACCCGGCCATATGGCTTTCGGCTTGCCACAGCCGCTCATGAGCTCAAGCATGCCATCGATGCCTAATCTCAATGTATTTGAAGGCAATGAAGTATTCTCTTCCTCTGCTTCAAACATAGACAGTTGGAGGCATGAGGTACGACCACCTTCACAGAGAACGAGGACTGGGGATGATGGAAGAGATCAACATGTTATCCAACATATGGTCAGCTGACACTAGGATATGCATTCATAATGATGAATATTCCAACTGGCATCAACCGATTTCCGATGCGAGGGGCACTTGGGTATTCTCTCGTTCCGCACCCACAGTGCTGTGTTATAGTATGTAGCGTCAGACATCAAACACTTGGTGATAATAGTCAACCAGGACAACAAATACGAGATACGTGCAAGCAGTTTGGTAACATTAACAGTTCGCGCTAGGGTGCCCACCAAAGGCGCATTGTTTTTCTCTTTTCTTTTTCCTGATCAGGATCTGTTTTCAGCCGATCAATTTCTGCGAGTTTGAGATCCTAGCGAATCAACCTGTGTTATTTGCATGAAGCCAACCGACGCACATAGAGCTATTCAACTTTTGCCATTCGAACGCTATAGATTAGCAGAGCTCAGCGATACTAAAAATAACCCCCTCTCTAAGTACAAAAGGTTGCGAGGAAATTTGCCCAAACAAGCGGTCGCTCACCGGGCCTCATTTGGTTTCCGGATCACCACCAGATCACCTCCACTCGGCCTCATCCTCTGTAAAGAAAATACCTAAAAGTCACAAATAATCGGTAATGCCATTGCCATAGTAGCCCTTACCCTGTAACAGAAAGTTTTGTCGTTTGAAGGATCTGGGTTTCCCCTCATGTCCTTGTATTGTCGTAAACCTATTAAGTCTGCCTTGACATTATGTAAATACGGCTGTATATGAAGGTCATTGCAGCTCTGTAACCATTAAGTTGCAGCCGATAATGATACTTTATCCGTCACGTGTTCCTTCATTTGCATAATAACTCATCACTCTGTTAGACAATTTGTTGTCACCACTCATCAGCTAATAATGAGGCAGGCGGATCCTCCTATGAAAGTACCCATATCTGCTGTCAATAAAAGACAATTCTTTGCATGCCCCCTTCCTGGAGACTAATTGAATAGTAACTACTCAATCTAGGGGATATAGCGATGCGTGGCTCCATCGTCTGCTTCGGTCAATGGGGTTCGAGACTTACAGAAGAACAATATCGATGGGTGAGTTCCTTACTCCGAGGCGGCGGCCGCCATCGGGGTACTCCAGAGAGAACAGCATCTAATAATCGAATCGGCCAAAACAGAATTCCAGACGCGCGGAAATTAATAACACCGTTTTGATCACCTTCTAATACCATATAGCAGACCCACGTACGTGCCAGGGTCGAGCAGCAGCAACAAGAGGTTTGCTTTATTTAATACACGTCGAGCGCGACAAACCGACGACGATCACGGGACGATAACGTTGCATATGGGGGACAGCGTGCATATCCATCACTGAAAAGGCTGAAAGCGCTGTCGTGTTCATCGCCTCACCATCTCGCTGCTGGGACTTTCTTATATCACCACCACCCAGTACCACCCCTTGCACTCCTTTTTGGTCAGTCTTTTTTCTGTCAAGCCCCCCACATACCGCGCGGCAACCAATGGGTCGCTCTCTTTCCCCCAAGCCCACGGGCCGCACCATGCCGTACACCCCCGCCTATCCTTCCTCGTACGCAGACCCTGAGAAAGGCCTTCCTACCTCTCCTTCCTCGTTGGCCCGCCATATACTTGTGCCTAGGAAGCCTAAATGGATCCTGGGCGGTTTGCTCGTATGCGGGGCGATCTTCTACTATATGAACAATAACGAAGACGAAAAGGCATGGGGTCATGGCGGATCTTGGGATGCGGAAGGTGATGGTCCGAGGATCGATTGGGAACCTTCAGACGACACAAGTGAGAGCCCTACATATAATGATTACATCGTCGACGCCCACGGGAACCACTTTGTCAAGGGATGGCAACAGTCCATCACGCCCATGCACCCGGATGTCGACCTCCTCCCACGCGCCCCTTCCATCTTCCCTTATCTCAACGTCTCCGAGTCCGAACTGCCCGAAGAGAAGATATTTCCCGATTCCGATCTTCGTTTGATCATTTCTCAGCCACCGGATCTCCCTGAAGAGCATTCCAATAGCATGCCAGAGGATGCATGGTCCCAAAAATGGACTGGACCAGAAATCTGGGATCAGCCCAGAGGAGAGATGAGAAGAGTCCAGTGGGATGGGTTCGCCGGTGGAAGGGACCGTTGGGAAAGTGAAAATGATAGAAAGGTTAGGGAGGAAAGGAAGGAAGCGGTGAAAAGAGGTTTCAAACATGCCTGGGAAGCTTATAAACGCCATGCTTGGGGTTAGTTTAAGCAATGACTGGTACATTGCATCTAGTATAGCTGATTAAATATGCGAATAGGACACGACGAAGTCAGACCAGTTTCGTTGACACCTTCAGATCCCTTCAATGGGTAAGATTCCTTGGTACACTTTTGAATAAGTGCTGACTGTACGATATAGCTGGGGAGCTACCATTGTCGACTCTCTTGACACAATGCTTCTTATGGGCTTTTCAAATGAGTACAATCTCTGTCGCCCGCATGTTAATCAGCTCAATTTCCATTGGGTTAATGGACGTGATTGGAGCGAAGGATACGTTTCGGAGGATTTATACGGGAACGGTGAAGTGTATGCTCTCAATCGTGATAAAACTGTCGGTCTGGCCGTATTTGAGACGGGTATCAGGTATCTTGGCGGCCTTCTTGGAGCTTATGACCTTTCCGGTGATGATCTTCTTGTTGAAAGGGCTGTGGATCTGGCAAATATTCTGAGCACCGCTTTCAAGACAGGCTCAGGTCTACCGGCCGGCCGAATGGACCCTGGTACAAAAGATGAGATGATTCGACTGGGTACTGTCTCGTTGGCCGAAGTAGGCAGTATGTCGCTTGAGCTCATTCGCCTGTCTCAAATAACCAAAGATCGTAAATGGTTCGATCTCGCACAAAGAGCAATGGATTACATCCATGAGCGAGTTATCCCCCGCGGCACTCATTCTCCTCTGATTCCTATGTGGTTCCAACCCGATGCTCCTCTGACCACTTCGATGAACGGTGGTCTCACCTTTGGTGGTCTTGCCGATTCTTATTATGAGTACCTTGTCAAGACGTACAAACTTTTGGGCGCTAGCCAAGTCTCGCAAGTGTGGCGAGATGTATATGAGCGTTCAATTGACAAAGCCAAGGAGACCCTGTATGTCGACATTGACATCGTGCCCGGTCGCGATATTTTAGCAGTTGGTAAGCTTGAAAATGGGAGACTCATTCCAGAGCTCGAACATCTCACATGCTTCATCGGCGCTATGCTTGGTCTTGGAGCGAAGCTTCTAGACAGGCCTGGTGACATGCGAGATGCGGAGAGAGTCACGGCATCGTGCTACTGGCTCTCAGCAGATACGCCAACTGGTCTTCAACCTGAAGTTGTCGAATGGTATGCTCCCCATGAGACCTCGGCCATGTACGAGAATGTTTCGATCTCTGGTGGCGGTAGGCACCACCCCCTGATTTTCAGCGAGAACGAGTCTAAAAACAGAGATGGGATGCACAGAGATAGAAACGGTGTCTTGAGGTGGAATGAGGACAATGAGCCTGTTTTGTACGCCGATCGCGAGAAAAAAAAGAACGAACAGACACCTATCAAATATGGCCAAAGACTGAAAGGCACGCCTACCGGCGCCAGAAAAGTGTCGACCAGAGGCCTCAACCGACCTGAAACCATCGAGTCAATATTTTACATGTAAGTTTTGAATTGGTTCGCATCTGAAAAGCACTTATTCCTCTGCTGTAGGTATCGTATCACTGGCGATCGTAAATGGCAAGAGAAGGGTTGGAAGATGTTTACATCATGGATGAACACTTCCACGGTGGATGGGGGATTCAGTAGTGTCGAAGATGTCACAACATCACCTGTAAGATTCGGTGACAACATGGAAAGCTTTGCTCTCGCCGAAACGTTCAAGTAGGTTTTCTGCTTGCAAAATGTAGCGCCTGGGCAGTACACTTACGGTCCGTCTTAGATATCATTTCCTACTTCAATCAGAGCCAGATGTCCTTTCTTTGGATGACTATGTGCTCAACACGGGTGGGTTCTGCTAGTTTTGGCCAAGTCCCACCGAGAAGCTGACTGATCCTTTTTCAGAGGCCCATCCTTTCCTCACCAACCCCAAGCTTGATCCTAAAGCTCACACGTCTCATACTCGCTTCTGGTCTCCCCCTCCTCCTTCACAGGATCTTGGAGTGCGAGGACAAGGTACTAATGCCCAAAAGTATGCCCGACTTGAGGTCATTGAGCGGGCTTCATCGCCTTTCCTTCCTCCCCCTCCTCAGAATGCCCCAGGGGGAGGCGGTGGAAGAGGAATGGGAGGAGGAGGTGGGAAACCTGGAGTTATCCCGAAACTTCCTCCAGAGGTTTTAAAAAATAAGGTCGATTAGCGAATGAAAGAGAGGAGATGGAAGGGCAATGCGATCCCATCGCTGGTCGATCAAGAAGGATGTGCAATGAATGTATCAATATAGAATGCCTCCACACTTCAGCCTTTAGCTGACCAAATTGATATGGATTTTAGATGCATTGATATATATGGCGTGCTCTTCTCGACTATTCCAAGCTGCAAGCTGCTAAAAACCTACTTACTGTACTACTGCAAGAACTTCTCTTTTCCCTTTGACTCCATCTGTTTGTTGGTACTCTTCTTCTTAACATCCACCAGTCGTTCCTTTGCAAGTTTGGCCATCATTTCCATCAAAGCGGCCGCTTCCTTATCATACTTGTCCCATGGCCTGTGCAACCACCCAAGTATTATCTGTCGCTGGCGCCTTTGTGCCTCGTGCAAAGTCCTTTGGTCGTCGTCGTCTTTTTTAACCTGCAAACTTCGGGAAGCAAGGTACTGCTCTTTGGTGAGAGGACAGACGAAAACTTGTGAAGAATGAGGAGGAGACATGTTGGTGTTCTTAGGAATTTGTGGATGTGTCTCGTCGAGATAGGAAGCAATCTTGGCTCGCTCCTTTTCCATACGTTGCTGCTCATAGTTCTTTTTAGGTGCCCCTGCCTTTTTCTGCTGCTCTGCCAAAAGCATTTTCATATTGGCACTAGGCAAGAGAACGGATAGATCTTCAAAGTCACCTTCTCGGAGCTGTTCCCTGAGCAAAAGGTCATTACGAGCTTGTTGTTTTGTCATGGGCCCAATAAAAAGCTGCTTGAGAAAAGGGAAATGCTGATTGAGTTTTTCGTCAATGATTTTACCCTTTTCCGCCTCGAGTTTCGCGATTTCCTCATCCTCCTCCTGGGTCCTCGGACCGTGTGGTTTAGGGAACCAAACAGGAGCAAAACAGATGGGGAATTTGTCCAAGCTTTTCTGAGCCTCTTCAACATGTTGCAATTCCTTTTCGAGCTCGATGATCATCTGATCGTGGTTCCAAACGGCGTCTTGTCCTGGCAGATAGAGGTTGTTGGCTTGTTCCCGGCGGAGCATAGCAATGACATAGCGCAGAGCGTAAGCATGTTGAGCCCGAAGAGCGGCGTAAGAGGGGGCAGGATCCATGGATGAAGACTTGTTCACATGAGAAGGGCCGGTCGAAAGCCCACCAAAAGGGAGAAGTGAAGTGGTGGGAGTAGTGGGAGTCAAAGGAGGAGAGACGAGGTAGGTGTATCTAGCAGGATGGGAATGTTTAGATGGGGAGGACACAACGCAAGCGGCCATGATGCAATGAGGAATTTTCTGATTGGGGAAACTAGAGGAGGGGTTGCTGATGTCGCAATTGAGTGGTGGTCTGACGGGTGATGTTGCGGTATTGGGTGAGAAGGCGGAGAGTGGCGATTGGTTGAGCACTTGGTTGGCTAGGAGTTGATGCTGTGATGTGTGATGGGTGGGGTGGCGGTAGCCATGCATGACTGCTGCTCTTTCTGATGATATAGCTTTCGTCGAATCAGTCCTATCCTTTCACGTCATCTAACTTTGGTGAGTCGTTCTCTTTCCTTTGATATGTATCAGGAAATATGTCTGTCACCGCCAGTCGCTGATCCATTATGCTAAATATATGGTCTGCTTCAACACAAGTTGGTTTCAGCCAGGAATGAAACAGGAGGAACCCAGTTAAGGTTGCAGACAATCATATTATGACCATCGTCGAGCTTATGCCGGACCGGAAATAGCTGTACTGGTTGAGGGGCTATCGGGTACATTTCTCCCCAAGGTTCTAATTCGGAGGATTCTTTCTACACGATGAAACGAGGCATAAACAAAAGGAAAATAAAGAAAAAAAAAATGAGTCATTCAGTATGCTGTTCTTTTGCGTGGTGCTGTCATATCTGATTAGACGTCAACTCTGTCACATTTTTTTTTTGGGGGGATTTTTCATCACGCAAGTCCCACCACTGACCTTCTTTGCTACTGTCATCATACTCGCTCGTTTTCCTTTTTACCGAAACTATAGGGTTTTCATCGTTCCCTTCTTCAGATTTACTTGCGGATGGCAAGGATGAATCAGTCTGCGACGATGGATCAAACAGCAAGTCAGCTTTGGGCAGATCAATAGGTAAAGAAATGGTTTTACTAAAATAAGACTGGCGTCTCTGACATCGTTGCTGTCTTCGACATCCTCGAGTCTTGCCTCAAAATCGGCTATTCTTCCTCGTTCGACGTCGAGGTCAAACTGGAGAGAAGCGATGGTTTGCTGAGATTGTGTCATGCTAGCCACAAGGAAGGAAACTAGTAATAAGAATTCATTGTCAGCAGGCAAATATGCCAGGAACATTAGAAATATGGCCTACTTTGCTCGGATTGCTGAGACATTTGTTGTTTCATCTGGTCAATTTGAGCTTGTTGATCGCTGACCCGCTCTCCCAACTCTATAACAACAAACGCCTCATTAGTTGTTTGTTTTCTCCAAGAATACACTTGTTTCGGCTCTTTACCTTTAATATTTTGCATTCCGTTTTGCCGTATCTCCTCCTCCTCTTCATTCGCTTCTGCCTCCTCGATACTAGTCAATGACATCTCACCACTCATCATACTCTTTTCCCATTCCATTGCCGCATCCATTTTTCGTTTCAGGGCCGGTACTGGGGGGCTTTTGATTAAAGCAAGAGGTGGTTCTGTTTTATTCGGTGTCTCTGGGGTATCGAGGGTTTGGGAGAATTTGCTGTAATAGTGCGCCTCGAGCTTCGTTAAGCGATCGTCCAGAGAAGAGACTAATTTTTAACACATGTATAAATAAAAAACGTAATAGTCCCATATTACGCAACGTTTTGACATACTTTTATCTCTGTTGACTTGGGCATTACAGTCCACCCTCTTCTCTAATCCTTTAATCTTCTTCTCCATGAGGCCATCCTTTTTTGTGACTTTGGTCATTTGATTTTGATCCTTGGCAGGGGGAATGCTGTTGTGCATGTTTGCCGAGTCGTCGTCGAGAAGCGCCATGCCCTTGATGCCCAGGGGAACCGCATCTGGACGTGCAGTTCTGGGAATGGACGATTTGGTCGAGTTCCTTGTCGACATGGAGCTGGCCAGTGATCTGGTGTTTTCCTTGGATGCGTTCGAGGCGTTCATTTGTACGAGTGAACGAAAGAAACAACAAACAGGAAAGAGTTGAAATGTTTGTTTACATGAACATGGTTCCTGGATAGGGAGGGCGGCGAGGGCCGATGTGTTCGGCCGGCGGGCGGGGGTGGGGAGGTCGTGCCGCAGTTGTCCGTCTGCGGAATGGATTAATTTTATTGTCTCCCGGCGTAGTTCTTCTCCCCCCTCAATAAACCACCGCAGCCGGTTCCCATGCACCGTGTATTATATATTGTTCCCTCCTCTCCCCCCTTTTTGTTGCTCCCCCTCCCCCGTCACGTCTCTACCCATCCTAATGCGTTCCCTTGCCATCCTTCCGCTCGTCACCGCCGCCGCCATCGCAGACAGGCTGATCCACCCAGCTCCCCAGGTATTCTTCCCGGACCCCGACGATGTCCTTCATCCAGACTGGCCACACAGACAGTCTGCGCTTGGATGGGATACCGTGGACCGCATGGGCGGTGATGTCGCCATCGGAGGTGGTGTCGGCTCTTGTGGGGGTGTCTGCGTCTTGACTCCAGAGGTCATGGAGGTTGGTACACCGGATAAACGTTCCTCTGTGTGTGTGTGCGTCGTGGAAAGCTGATTGCCGATCATTAATAAAAGGGTCCATTCTATCTTGATTACCATATCGAACGCAGCAATGTAAGATGACGCCGCCTGCTGTGGCACTCCCAAACATTTTTTTTTTACTGATAAGAAAACTATTACATTTAAAAAAGATCACGGAGGGGTTGCCCGGTATCCCGCTCACCCTCGTCTTCCACGTCTTCGCCGTTTCTTCCCATCTTTCGGACCCTACCCTCGCGCACTCCACATGCGAGCCTCTTCCCAACGCCTGGATTGACATTTGGTCATGTGATGCTGTAGATGGCGTCTATTCTGGGTATGGTAAAGCTGCTGAAGGGCCAGGACCTGGAGGCCCTCCTGGTGGACCTCCTGGTGGGCCTGGCGGACCTGGTGGACCACACAAGGGACCCCATGGCCCAGGTGGACCGGGCGAGGACCGCCCTCCGATGCATCAGGAGCCTATCAATGTGGGTTTGCCCATCTAGTTTCGTTATAAAAACCCTTTCCATAAAACACGCCCTAATTTGAGACTTTTCTTTTTAGAACTCGACTTTTCTTCGAGGCTTCCAGCAGACCGACGAAAACGGTATCGCCACGTTCCACACCATCTACCCGGGATGGTACCCTGGGCGCACTGTCCACCTCCACCTCAAGACGCATCCTCCATCTTGGGGCCACCACCCCGACTTGGCCAACGCGACGCACACGCATACTACTCAGATTTTCTTCCCTCAAGAACTGAACGACCGAGTGGCGGAGCACCCTGTGTACGCCCGGAATGGGGCTCGCAGGGTTCCCAATGACAAGGACGGGTTGTTTAATGAGATGAAGGGGGCGAGTATGGCCAGGATTGAGTTTGCAGGGGATGACCTGGATGAGGGTATTATTGCGCACATGGGTTTAGGGATTGATAAATGGTGGTAGAAGGGTAAAAAGAAAGCATATTTGTGTATCGTATGATGAATTGCCATGCTGCTATAAAAAAAATGAGAAATGAAGAAAAAGAAAATGTTCAAACCGACTAAAAGGTAACAACAATGCAAAGAAAGAAAAAAAAGGGGGGATAATGCTCAAAACTCGACCTCTTCCCAATTGTTAAACTCGAATCCATCCTCCAACGACTCGTTTCTCGCTTCAAACTTAGTCTCCTCTTCGCCGTCGACGTCCATGTCTCCCCACCTTTGTAAACCAATGACCGGCGCACTTGCCGACTTTTGCCAACCAAGTTTTCTTTTTCCTGCAGGCAACCCCTTGAACTGTCTGGCGGCTGTGGTCTTGACGGCATCGTCGTGGTTGTCTGCTGTGCTGCTGGACCCGGGAACGGGGCCGAAAAGTTCGGGATGCGTGATTGCAGGAGAAGTGAATACGGGCGGGAAGACGGACTCGACAGTGTTGAACGTGATGGATGGCTGATGCTCGTCTTGTCCGTCTTCGTCGTCGTCGTCAATATCATCGGTTTCTGTATCGCTGCCTTCTGGCTCGGCCGGGGACGATCTCCTCTTCCGGGAGGGAACAAGCGTCGCGTCTTCAGTCTTTGTACCCTTTCCAAAGTCGACTTTACCCTTGACATTCCCTTGCTCGAAAACCTCGGCGACCTCGCCGTCAGGACCGAATAAGAGTCTCCTCGTCCTCTTGTGCTCCTCGGCGCCCTCCAGCGCGAGGGCATCGACATCAGACGATGTGGAGGATGCAGAGCCAAAGGGCTGGAGCTCTCGCGCACGCATGAGCTCCTTGTTGATCACGCCACGTGCATGCTGCATGGCATCGTGGGTGGAGGTGAAGCTGGACATGGGCGGAGCAGCAGAGTTGCCAATAACGAGGTTGGGTACGGACTGGGTCCTGTCAAAACTTCGGTGGCCCCTTGCAACACCTGGCAGGACACGTCAGTCACTGGCTTCTTATCTCGTGCCCCACAGCACATGCAGACTCACTCTCACGGCCGCGACGTCCAACGTTCTGCAAGGCCATCTGTACGTCGAGCGGGATGCCATGCTTGGCGGCGTAGATGTCTGCGGTGGTGGGAAGCGAGTTTGCTGCGCGGAGCTGGGTGCGCTTTGGCGGGGGGGCGGGCATCACGAAGCCGTCGCTGTCCCGCTGTGGCTGTGGCTGTGGCGGCATCGCGGGTGGGGGAGGGGAAGGGGGAGGGGGGGGAGAAGGGGGAGGTGGATTGGGAAGGGCAACATTCGATGCCCCGCGCGTCGCGTCGCGTGCACCGTGTCGGGGGTGAAATGACACGTGGGCAAGGGGCGGGGATCGCCGCCTGGTCGGGGGCCGGGGTGGCACGGTGGCACGGTGGCAGAGTGAATATTAATAACCGCAGATCAGACTTGTGCCACTCTACTATCTCTGTCCCCCGATGTCCCCCGCTGCGCTCGTCTCCATATGCACCCCGCTCCACCCCATCTGGGCATTCGACGTTCTCGCAGCACATCTCCGCCACGAAGCCCCCGCCGACCCGCCATTCCATAATCCCCACGACAGCTAGTCAGTACACCCCATCTCTCCTCCCGTCCCATGCTGACCGCACGTAGCGCCCTCTTCGTCTCCTGGCATGTCGCCAAACCAGGCCGTAGACACGTCCTGAGGGGATGTATAGGCAACTTCTTGCCCATGCCCCTTGCCGAAGGGGTTAAAGACTACGCCTTGATCAGGTAATTGGCCGCTCTCTTGGTCATACCATATATATCACACACGCTGACACATCACCAGTGCCCTCAAGGATCACCGATTTTCGCCCATCAAAGTGGCCGAACTACCCACTCTCCTTTGCGAGTAAGCCATTTTTCATAAATCTCCATCATTCCCATCCGTCTCACTTTTTTTTGCACCCGCGCAGCGTTTCTCTCTTGACTCCATTCGTATCCATCGCCGACCCACTTGATTGGACACCAGGTGAACATGGCATCCACATCACCTTTACTCACCCTACCGACCATACCCGCAGCTACTCTGCTACCTATCTCCCACATATTTGCCCCGAGCAAGGATGGACCAAGGAAGAGACCGTCTTGTCAGCCATATCCAAAGCCGGCTACAAAGGCAAAGTGAAAGTAGGCGATAGGGTGTGGAAGAGGTTGCACGTCAAGATCTACGGCAGCGTCAAGGTGGAAGCCAGTTGGCAAGATTATGTCGAATGGAAACAATCAATGAGCGAGAATGGAAAGGCTACAGAGTAGATGGTGTTGCTACTGTATTTAGACTTTTGTAAAGTGCTAGATTTCTCGTATATAAACTTGTCTTGTTGCATCACTATTGCATGTAATATTAAAATCGCAACGTCCATACACGCCATTCCCCAAGGTCAAGATCGGATTGCCTGGCTGGTCTTGTCCTGGGAACGTCAAAGGTGCCCAGAAAGTAATTTTTCTTTTTTTTTTTTGCCGAGGCGGACATAACCGATACCAGCCTCCTCCTCCATCATCCCTTCCTCGACGACATTTGCTTCCGTCGCCAACCTGACAACAAGAACGAACGCATTTGCGTGCAAGACAGAGAGCATCAAAACGGCATTTATAAACTGTACAATTCCTGTTGTCTCACGCATCCGCTTTTTTTTTTATTTAACGTGTGGGACGAAAAATGGAAATCCACCAACCCCTTCTTGAATCTCTCAACTCTATAGCATCGGCCTACCCTCCAAAACGGTCAAAACCTGTGCCCATCCCCGCTTCCGAGCTCGAAAGCAAACTGTCTCAAACATGGGAAACATACTCGAACGATCCTAGCCTGATCAATGGCATGGCAAAGAATCCCGATCTTATCAGAGGAGTGTTGGAACTTGTCGGAAGGGAGTTTGTTGTCCTCAGCGTTATTAATGGCGAAGTGAGTGATTTAAGAACTGAATGATTTTGAAATTAGTGCTATATAACTTATATAAGAGTTGTCGTACCCCTCGCAGTTGAGAGAGCCAGATGAGACTGCCAATGAAAAGGAAAAGAATATTTTCCAGACGGCCCTTAGGGATAGGCTGGATATCGTCTTGACTTTGTACGAGAATGTGCACAAGACTTTCCAAGGTTTGTTCCTTTTTGTATAAAAAATCTCTCCCCGCCTGATCGGGCTGACCGGGCCCGTACAGAAATACCATTCCTCGAGCCAGGAGCTCTTTTCATCCCTCTCCTTGAAGAACTCGTCGAGCTTCTCTCTGTTAGCACATGGCGGAGTCTCTGGTCGTACGTGGAATCCCGGTCCAAGCGGTTCACCAAAGACATGCCTGCCTCCCGAGGAAAGGCTCTGCCTCTTTTAAGAACCATCAACGCCTTTCTGAGATTCTTGCCCCGAACGCCGGAAGATTTGGTGTTCAGGGGGAGAATACATCAGTTTGCGAGTTCGGTTTTCAGTGTGGCGGATAAGAGCGCGATCAATATGAGAGGAGATTATTCAGAAGTGAAGACAGTTTGGGAAAAGGAGTCGGAGGTAGAGCAGATCAAGGAGGAGAAGAAGAAGAAGAAGGAAGGAAAGATGGAGGAAAAGGCTGAAGAGGGGGGCAAGAAGGATGGTGATGTGGAGATGGAAGACGCTGAGAAAAAGGACGAACCCGCAGAGCAACAGGCAGACCGACCGACAGGGCGGTCAACATACCAAGCAGCAGATCAGTCAATGGAGCAGATGCCAACAGAGGACGAAGCTCCATCGACACCCTCCACGCTAAAGGATCCCGACTTTTACTCCACGCTCTGGTCACTCCAACAGTATTTCTCCCATCCACCGTCCCTTGACGGTCCGGCAGTAGGCTCACCGCCCAAAACGCCTTTCCAAACATTCCGTGACAAATCAGACTTTATCCTCTTTCAATTATTTGAGCAAACAAAAAAGGAAAAGGCTATGACAGGTACGGAAGATGGAATGGGTAAGAAGAGGAAGAGGGATGTCATGGAAGGTGGGCAGGATACAGGAGGCTTCTTCCACCCTAGGTTCCTAACAGGAAAAAGACTTTTTGAATATGAGCTCGCCGACTCCTCATTCCGTCGTCAAATACTTGTGCAGTATTTCATCCTTTTCCAATTCCTTCTCAATCTCACCCCGGCCCATGCTGGCAAGCAAGCCTTTACGGGTGGTATGCCGAGGACGTTTATGCTCGAGCAGACAGACGAGCAGTGGGTGAAGAGTAAGATTGGGGGTATCAAGGATGAATTGAAGAGGATAGTTGGGGGAGTCAGTTTTGAAGATACAGTGTTTAGTATCATCAGGCAAGAGGCACACTACGTCCGTCTTTGTTTTATTTTTATTTTTTTCAAAAGAGGACACAATTGATCAGTGACAATAGGTACAATGGAAGAATGAAGGATGTCCAGAAGCGTCTTTCGAGATCCCCGCACTTGACCCCGACTCTGCCTCTGAGCCAGCGCAAGCATGGGCAAAGCGCCTTAACCCGCCTGCGCCATACAACTTCAAGGTCGGATCACGCCCACTATCTATGCTGTGGAATAATGGGTTCACCAACATTGATCAGTTGAAAGGACGAGAAAAGTGAGTTTTTTTTTTTTTCTTCGCTTTATATAAAAAACCATCATGTTGAAAAAGGCTGACTTTTGGCGCTGTTAGGGCTACAACGGTGGAAGCGCTTGATGAAGAAATCAAACGGATTGAAGAGGATGAGGAGGATGATAAGGCCATGGGTCAAGATACACCCGAAAAGCTTGCCGCCAACAAAGAAGTAAGTTTTTTTTTTTTTTTTTTTTTTTTTTTTTTTTTTTTTTTTCATTCAGTCATTGTAGAAAAAAAGAATGTGTATTAACTCTTATTTAATAGCGCAAGACAACATCTACTTGGCGCGCCCTTCGTCTCGCTTCTCATACATCACTCAAATTCTTCCCTAGCCTCAAAGAAAAGCGAGACGTCCATCTGTTGCTCTCTACAATCAAGAAGGCTCAGGAACCCAAAGGTTTCGCGCCCAAGGAAGCCGGAGAGGGTGAAAAGGAAGGAGGCGAAGGTGAAGGTGAAGGTGAGAATGAAAATACTGGAGAGGGTGGGGAGTTGGAGGATGAGGATGTACAGGAATTGAAAAAGGAAAAAGAAGGGGAAGAGAACGAGGAGAGAGGAAAAGAGGATGAGGATATTGAGAGTGCGGAAGAAAAAGGCCCAGCAGAAATAGAAAAGGTAGAAGAAGAGGTAAAGCAGGGTTTGACTGTTGATGAAGCAAAGGTAGACGAAGCGGGTGAAGAAGAAAAAGTAGAAAAGTCCGACGATAAGGGGTCAGCAGATGTCGAGATGGCCGAGAAGGAAGAACTGGACGTAAGTTTTTTTTTTTTTTTTCAATTCTTCCTTTAGCCATGTCGTCTGACCATTGATAGGTCGAGTCAAAGGCACATGACAACGAAGTAGAAGCCACTGCAGTTTAATCATCTGACATGTATTGTGAGATTTAATGCGAAACATCTCTTAATGTCCATCAAGGATTGGTATCACATCAACAAACAATATAATAATATATACTACTAGTGGGTTTTAAGGTGATTTCAGTATTTTACCAAAAAGAAAATTACGACGATGGGTTCATCCCCCTTACGTCCATCCTAAAGATTACATAGCTTCCATAAGCAAAGCCCTAGCTCGCCTCGCTTTCTCTTTCCTCTTTCTCGCACACGTCTTTCCGCCACTCTGACCTCCCGTCACAACCGCTTTCTCGGTACTACCGCTTTCCAGCGAGTAACTCGCCCCACCTACAAACGAAGATGCAGTGACGATAACCTCCGAAAAGGATGCGCTGCTGTTTCTGTTGTTGCTGAGAGCTTGAGCCCAAGGTGATATGCTAGTAGGCTCAGCCCCAGGGGAACCCGATAATGTGTAGGGGCTGTTGCCTTTTGAAAACCTGTATGCAGAAGAACGAGGAGAGCTGTCGGATGAGATTGCAGAAGTTTCCACGGCAATGATTTGAGAAGTCATGTCATTGACAGCTGTACCGCTCTGGTGGTGTGAGTGACCACTGGCGCTTACCATTGCGCTTTCACCAGTGATGGTAAAGTTTGCTTGGTAAGAAGTCGCTGAAAGGCTTTGGTGTTTGTCATCCGACGACTCTCGCCCAAAAGAATCGCTGGAACTGATGCTATTTAACGATATGCCAAATGCCGTCGGAGAGGTAGTTATATAGCCAACAGTGACACTCGCAGTGTTCTCGCCGACACCGCTTTCTTGGGTGTTGCCCTTGTCTGTTTTCTTTGCAGTCTCTTTGCTCGCTTGTGTCTCGCTGACATATGTAGCCGGAACCCCCGTAAGTCTCATTCCATCACCTCCTTCAGTTGAAGCAACGTCGACAACTGCCGTACCAGATATGTCACCTTTGGACTCTTCCGTCCACTTCACTTCATTTGCGCTTGTACTCGCGCTAGCCAAAGTATAGGTATCATAGTTGTCTTCATCGGATAGGTTACTGTCGCTTGCCTCCCTTGCTGTTTCCGAACCCGTCGGTGTGCCCTGACTAACGCTTTCATTCGCCGAATTAACCAAAATACCAGCATTGCCATCTGCCAAAGCGCTCCTTGTGCGTACAGCCGAAGGAGCAACCGTTTTAGGCACACTTGCGCTCGTTGCATCAGTGTCTCCAGTGTTCTCAACCGCAGCAGTCCCGTACCATGCGCTACTCTCAGCCGCCGGAATAGCATGGGTCGCTTGGTCAGTCGTCGAAGTAGCACTAATCTGCGCAGCCATCACGGCACCGGCACCAGTTTCGGTGAACTGTCCAATGATCATGCCTCCGACAGTAAAGACAAATGGCTCGTCTGAGCTTGCAGAGCTGGAAGATGCAGGCATAGTGAAGAGTGCGTATGTTGTCGGCTGGTGAGAAGAGGTAGGCGTGACAACCTGTTCAATAGAGATATTGGATGAGCTCAGCTCAAAACGTTGGGATTGGGACTGATCGGTCTCGGATGGGCTGCCATTGCCGTCAATGCCGCTGGGGGAGATTTTGCTTTCAAAGGATGAGGCAAAAAAGGTTGATGTTCCAGCGTTGCTGAAGGCAGTTTGCGAGGATGACGCTTGAGCCATGGATGAAGGCCTGACGTCAAGGGCAGTGACGGTGATACTTCCATCTGAGCTATCCGAGCTACTCGAAGAGATGGGATAAGTATTTGACGCTATAGCGGCTGATGCCCTGGTTGGAGCAGCACTCGATGAGTCCGAAGGAGAAGTCTGCGGTACTACCTCGGAATCGCTCGGGTTATCGTCGTTACTACTTTCATAGGCGACGTCGGTAGCGTGTGCTGAGCTCGAAAGACTGGCTGTAGTCGCTTGATAAGTTGAAGCATCGTAAGAGGTAACATGTTGAGCATCTGACTGAACAATCGATGGAGGTGCCTTCAAACTAGCGCTGGACTGTACAGCAATGACACTGGTACTATCAAAACCGCCATTGTCAGAGGAGTAATAATTCCCACTACTGATAGAGAAAGAAGCACGGTCAGAAGACTGAATCAATGTAGGTGTAAAGTCTTCCGCGTGGCTAGAGCTAGCCTGATCAGCAGAAGTAGGATCGGACACGTACGGCGATTCAGCGCTGGTAGGTTGTTCATTACTTTCCGATTGATAAGACGACTCTGAGGGCTGAGCTGACGATTGAGATTGATCAGATGTTTTGGGTTGAGCAGAAATGTGAGGCTGGCCAGAAGTTTGAGGTTGGGCAGAGGTCTCTGGCTGAGCAGAAGTTTGGACTTCAACTGTTGTTTCTTGCTGGGTAGATGAAACTTGCTCAACCGTAACAGAAATTGGTTGAGGAGCAGGCGAGCTGGTTTGTACCGCCACCGGCTGGCCTGAAGATTCAAATTTCGCCTGGTCCGAGTCGCTCTCCGAAGGAGCAGCCGAGTCAGAGCTCACCACCGCCTGGAGAAAGGTTGAAGGGGCGGTAGGGGCATCAACCACTTCCGAGACACTAGAGAGCTCTACAGCAGTAAGCGAAGATGTATCGGAATAGTTAAGTTGTTCGCTGATGACCGGCTTGGAAGAAGTGGCAACGGCTTTAGTCTGAGAGACTTCATCTACAGAGGAGCTAGGAGAGGGAGGGATGAAGCTGGAGGTTTGGACTGCCAATTGATCAGTGCTCAAGGGAGTCTCCGAGGTTTCCGCTGCAGCAGACGTCTCAGGTGTAGCCGATGTGACAGGAGCAGCTGAGGTCTTGGCAGCTGCGGAAGTCACTGGGAAGGTAGAGCTGGCCAGCGCGGCCACCGAGGTAACCTCAGCAATAGTGCTTCCGATAATACTATCATCGTTTCCACCAGAGGCTTTGGCGCCAGCAGTCAAGGTGATGGTTTGATTCCAGACTGAACTTCCAGGGTCGTTAGATGATGGGTCAGGCAGGACGAGCCCTGATGGAAGGAGGGTATCGGATGATCCACTGATCATCCATATATCAGCATTTAAATTCCGGCTTTCATTAAAATGATCACTTGCCAGGTTATGGTAGCATAGGTGGTCGGATCGAGGAGATTCCCGCCAGCAGTGTTGTCGTATAGCGTACCGGCGCTGTCGCCCCACCTCAGATCTCTTCCCAAGAGATACATCGCCTGCATCTGACTGAGGCCCATCACGCAACCAACGCTGACCCCTCCATCGGTGGCAGCCGTGTGGGCGTAGATAGCGATGCTGGAAGATGCACCATCTCCGCTAGTCGTAAGGGGCCAGGCGATAGCGGTATCACCAGAGTCTGGGCAAATGGGTATCATCGCCGAGATGGCTTTGGGTGAAGATAGGGAGGCGATTTGAGCGACAATGACACATGCTTGGGTAGACGAAAGGTTGATAGTACCAGAGGATTGGGCGAGAGCTAGAGGAATAATGAAAAGGAGAGCGGCGAGGGAGGCGGCAGGTAGTGAGGATCGGGGCATTGTGATGTTGTTTCGTTTATTCGTTAAAAGAATGTGGATGCCACCAGAGCGGACGTACGAGGTACCTGTCTCCTCTGAGAAACGGATGGCAGTGAATGAGGGAACAGTATATTTTCCCCCTAAGGAAACAAGAAAAAGAACATAAATCAGTCTGCGAATCACTCACGTTGTCCTCAGTTGCACAGCCCATCCCAGGAAACGAGAGATGGAATAAGGGGTAAGAGGCTATCTAAAGGATAATCCAAAGACAAAGGAACATATTTTTTTAGTACATCTGCCTTGGATTGAAATTCGAAAGTAGAAGCTCTAGATACGTCAAAGGACATTGCGTCTGCGATGAAGTTATTGCCTGAAAGGAGTAGCCCGATTAGGCCTCGTCGACTGAGGCCACGGGCTGGAATGGGATAATTGGATCATAGTCATAATGTTTTGTTTCTTTATATGTCGTGTCTCATGCGGCTCAGAAGTTGCTTGCTAGGCCACAACTCCAGCCGAGAAATCCAGCGAGCTTCAAGATGTTTCAAAAAAAGACAAGAGACGTGTATGACGGAAGGCTCATTTGATTTGTCGCTTATTGGTGGTGGAGGTGGAGGTGGAGGTGAGGATTACCGTGGGAAAAATAATGTAACACCGGTGAAACCTTGTGGCCGTGCTCGGAGGCACTAGATTTAGTACGAGTGACGGATGATGGAATTATTATCGTCAATGACTTCGAGTTTTCACATCCAATATCTCTTCAGCCAGTCCGTAGTCATTTATCGTGGCAGGTCTTAGGTGCCATTTGCACTCTCCCAGACGGGCACCTATCCACCTTGAACACCTTGAACACCTTGATCACCACGTATAAACACCTGGCCTGCTGCGACATACGCCGCTTATTGCCGAAATCTAACAACACGACCGTTCTCTGCACTGCCCGATCGGCACATTACAAGCACAATGGGCCGCACATACAGAATCTATTTGGCAGGGGAGTCTGTACTGATGTGCAGGCATTGCGGGAATCATCTAGCAGTTAGTGAAGGTATTATCTCAAAGGTGGGTAAGACTTTGTGTAGTGACGCGGGTGGCAAACCCGTGCATGGTCTTCTTTACGTCGGCTTCGATGGGTCTGGCATAGAATACAGGCTTATGCTCCATGTGTGGTAGCAATTCACTGGCCAGCATGGTCGGGCTATCCTAGTCCACACAGTGTAGGTCATGAGACAGCTTCCGCTGCCTCCTGTCATCCCGCCGTCGCTGATCACAACCAGAGTAAACACATACAGCGGTGAGGCCGAAGACAGAGAAATGCGCACTGGAAGGCACACCGTGAGAGATGTCTACTGTCGGGTGTGCCATACCACCCTTGGCTGGAAATATGTGAGTCTTCGAACTTGCTCTTTCGCTGATCTTACTTTCATTTTAAAAATGCTTACTTGCGGGTACTGATGGACAATGTCAGGACTTTGCCTTTGAACATGATCAGAAATATAAGGAAGGCAAATACATTCTCGAACGAGAGATGATCACTGAGAAGCCAGAGCGCCGTGACATTATCAGCGGGAAACCGCGTATCGAAGAGATACCGATCCGCGAAATTCTCGCTAGAGTTTAATACTCGCCAACCTTTTGCCTTTCGGCTTATCAAAGAATTGTCAGTATCTCGAGTTTTTACTTCTCATCACCCTCAACCGTAGCCTATCATACATCGGCCCTGGCCGACCTCCATTCGCCCCTGTAACTTTATTCGACGGTGTTGTTGCCTTTTCGATTTCCTCATTGCCTTTTGTGTGTCGATATTTGCCATTTCTGACGACCTTTTGCTATGTCCCCTTTCGTATTTTGTTTATCCTATGCAATCAACCGTTATTCACTTTTGACTATCTCCAAGGGATGGTTTTCAAACCGTTGGAGCTACTAGCGCTGAACGGCGCCTTTTGTGCTGGACATTTCCGTCTGCTTCGCGAATATCTACCTTACAGCCGTATTGTTCTGGACAAATCCCGTCGACGCCACCTATACCTTAGTACCTACCAAGCGACGTTGTGGACGCATATCAAGCCGTCTGTTGGACTGATCTGTTCCTGTCAAAAATCCGGTTTCCTGGCAGCTGGTCGAGACAGAAGTATGGGTATGGTGCAGCGCCGTATTATCTGTCCACTAATGAGTTTCATTTTGCGACTTCCACCTGGCCCAGATTGCTCCTCATCCATTATCATCTTAAGATAAAGAAAGCAGGTCAGAGATAAGGAGCGCGAAGCTGTTGCTTACCCTGCTGATTCGACACTCGATTTTCCCAATTGCAATGGTATCGCTGTTGGGACGGAAATCAAGGTCACTCGCATGGGACGCAGGTTCGGTCAGGTCTGCGAGGATCATCTCTTTCAGAACCATGCTCATGAGATTTTGAAGAAGCATTCTTGCCGGATGCAAGGATCCCGCGTATAAATTGATAGGCGGGAAACCACCAACTGCTACACCATCCCTTCAGACGAATGTCTTTTTTGGCAGCATCTCATGGAAGGAGGTGAAACCGCTGATAATGAGATGAGGAAGAGCATTTTCTGAATAGCTCAGCACTCTGATGAAGACTTTGCTCAAACACAGCAACAAGTGCATATTTCGGTAAGAGGTCAGGTCGGTCCTTTGACACAGCCCGGCAAATCCGACTCTTCTGGAGGAGTCATTGTTGATATCGAAAAAAAAAAAAGAATGGCTGTAAACTGCTGTAGTTGGATATAATCGAACTTCAGATTAATACATTTTAACTGCACGGCAGCACCATTATAAACTACTATTCAACTTGCTTCTGACAAAGTGCTCTTGGACCGCTGGCAATACCGTACAAGGACAGTTTTAACGTTTTACTCTTATGACTTAACACAAAACTGGTATTTCTCCCCCCGATCCAAATATACGACGCCCCCACCTAAGCCCTCCTGCTGAACGAGTTTCTGGAAATCCTCCAACGGACTCGCAAACACGTCATAATCATCAAAATGAATCGGAATAGTCACATCCGGCTTTATCAATCGCATCAACTCAATCCCTTGCTTACCATCCATGGTCACCATCACAGCCAGCGGGGACATCTTTGGAGATGGCACTGTCGTCCCGCCGAGATGAATGAGCATCAGATCAATGGGATGATCAGGATAGCGTTTGGGAATTTCCTTGAGTTCGTTGACCATCAGCGTATCGCCGGAAATATAGATGCGGTAGCCTGTTTTAAAAGTATTATTATGTTCGTAGCCGAGTTCGACCATCCAACCGTTGGTCGGGGGAATCTAGTTACTTATTAGTGGAACACTGGTTAAAGGGGAGGATGACATACAGCTGAAAGGTATTCATTCACCACCTCCATTGCACCGGCAATATGTTTCCCAGGCATACCAGTGACTCGGATCCGGGGCTGTTTTTGTGCCGTGTCCTCCTTGACATTGACCATGAGCTCTTGGAACGGCTCCAGGTCATGGACATTTGTGAACGAATCGTCCCCCTTAGATGACAATGCCTTTTTGGCGTGAGCAGTGCTGACAATAGGAAGGTCACGACGAAGACTCGCTTCGACTTCTTGATCGAAATGGTCGCTTTATTCATTGTCAGCCGGGTCGTTTTGTGAACTGGCTGTAATGCTTACGCATGGTAATGGGAGAGAAGAACAAGATCAATCCGTGGGAGGTCGTGTAAATCCACGGATGGATTGGTTAGACGAGTACTGGAGACGCCTGGCCCAAGATGAACGTGATCTCCGGCGTGAAGGAAGTTAGGCTGTGTTAATATTAGTATCCTGTGAATGATGGCCCTCCAGAGGAGTAGAAACTCACGTCGGTCAAGACTCGAATTCCCTCCCATTCTCTGTGTCATTAGGTCAGTACCCATTGGAACAGGTGAAAGTACACATACTCACAAAATTGTCGTTGCAGTCCCAACGAAATAAACCGAAGCATTCTCGCCGCCAGCCTTGGACGGATGCTGCCTCTCGTTTTTGGCAACGGGGAGATGCGTCGGAGGATTGGCGTTGTCTCGCGTGGGAGGCTTTGTGGTCGCGGGATTGATGGTGATAGACATGTTGTCGTATTTTACACCAGTTATTGAATATAGACTGTAGAATAGGTTTTTCGCCAGTGGAGACGCAACACATTCAAGCCCTATCTATACAAGAAATTGCATACATGACGTCAGGTCACTAAGTTACTCTGGTGAATGATCAGCAACCCTCGCTTCTTTCACGTCCAAAGTAATGCATATAAACCTTATTTAAGAATAACCTCATATCAAAGGGGTTACTGTCCATTTTGCATATGTAAATCTGAGGAGGTATCTCTTCAGTTCTACTATTAGAAACATCCAGGCGACGTTTTTAAAAATCTCCGCCGCGACATCCGAAGGACATCTGCACCCAATGTTTGTGGATATACCTGAGCTATCCTCAACCTTAACTTCACGTTGTCTCCGCTACATCCACCATAGAAGTTCTTGATGTTGATGCGACATCTCCGTTCTCAATCTCTCCATATCCAGATGACAGTCGAGACCTTCTTATCAAGACACCGCTGCCACGTCCTCGTATACATCACACGATGTCCAAATGGCCAGATCAACACAGCGGATGCATTTTCACATCACATCTCTATATACAATATTTACAACAGACATCACCTCCTAAGCCTCGTCGAAGCCCGAACAGACGACCGCTCATCTTCCCTTTCCGTCTCGCCACCAGCAGATGTCTCGGCCAACATCTCACTGGCATTTCTTCGCCTAGACGGGCGGGTGGAAGGGGTCCTACCAGCGCCGCCCCTGCGTCCACCTCGACTATTACGCCTACCCCTTCACGAACCACCTCTACTGGAATAACTTCCCTGGGTTTGCAAAGAGGAGGGACCGGTAGGGGTTGCTGCCA
The DNA here is from genome assembly GCF_000149245.1 of Cryptococcus neoformans H99. NCBI lineage: Eukaryota > Fungi > Basidiomycota > Tremellomycetes > Tremellales > Cryptococcaceae > Cryptococcus > Cryptococcus neoformans. The sequence continues at coordinate 401,289 of NC_026752.1, read as the reverse complement.
TACAATCAGCATGGCCACTAGAATCACCGTGTGCAGACTCACAGGGCGTGGCGTCCCGGAATGGTGCCGTATCCGAAGGAGGCGCTGAGAACATATATTAGTACGATACACAAAATAAGCACAACAAGCAGCATCTTCTGCGCAGTTAGATTGATCGACTATGCAGGCGGCGTCAGCTTTAAGGCTCATCCTAAGACTAAAGACACGTACATGTACCTCCTATAGCCGAGCTGTGACGCCCATTGAATTCAGAAAGTGCTGATGGCGCAATGAGTTTCACGATCTGCCACGAAAGAAGTACTCACGAGTAGCAAGTGCAGATAAACTAATAAGCCACATTAACAACCAACCACGTCCATATGTACGTTGTGGCAATTCAATCCAATAGGCGGGGCGTATATTCATCCACTAATCAATCACCTCCCGCTGCGCCTCCTCGACCTCAGTCTTCCTGAAATAATCAGAGACGCGGGTAGTCTTTAACGAGGTATTATACGCAGCTTGCGCCTCCCATTCCATCTTCTTTACACACTTCTCCGTCATCCTCCATAGCCCCTCGCCTTCCCCACCTCGGTCCCAGTCGAGCAAAACCTTCCTCATGTCGCGCACAGTCCGTAAGGTCTGTATCGCAGTGAAAGGAAGATCGGGTGGTTAGTTCAAGCCGCTCCGGCTCAGGGCGACAGTCATCTACTGTACATTGCATTTCTGACCCTAAAATTGCCACCAGGGCCATGGGAAAAAACAGGGGTGGAAAGGTCGATACCTACATGTCAAAGGATTGGCCTTGGGCTTTGTTAATTGACATAGCAAAAGCGAGACGGATAGGAAACTGTATACGGTTAAGCGTATACGGCAAGCCTGCAGAGCTTAATCCTTGGGATAAAAGCCTTTTCCCCTGCGTGGCTTCCTGTGATGATAGAACACCGTAGAACTTTGTTCTTGAATTCGGTAGGAACCAGTCGGGTATCGTTGCAAAGACCAGACGATGGGGAAAGATTACGGAGGAGGATGATCGGACACCCGACCTTCAAAGACAGAAGCGTCATCACCAACGTTCAGTAACTGGTGATGAAGCTGCTAAGGGACGTGGTCCTTGGAGAAGCGCGCAAGAGGGGCTCTCAATCACTCCACTACTTCTTGAGAATCCGCTGGCGCTTGAACCCCACAAACTTCTCGTAAGCGGTCACGAGGTCTGCCAGCCTCATCTTGGACTTCCAAGAAGTCTCTGCAAAAGTGTCATTATGTTATTGTGGCGAGGGAACGTATTTGACGGAATCTTCTAGCACCAACTGCAGCTCGGCAATTTTATCATTTCGCCGACAAGGTTGGATAACACGTAGAACTTGGGCGATGATAAAAATTGGGATTTTGGAAGCGAAGCGTGATGAGACGGCACATCAAGTATATGGAAAGCCGATGATCCGAGTCGAAGAGAAATAAGCTCAATGAGGGGCATAGGAATGGCAAAGGTCGCAGTGAAAAAAAGGAATGAACGAAATGTGGCTGGGTTCATTGCTCCAAGGAAATGATATTTGCAGATTAGATCTTGCAATGCACGTGGCTTTGGTGTTAATCATGGACACAAATTTGGCACTTGTAAACAGGAACCTTTCGTGAGCCTTGCGTGGATCATACATTTTCGAAAGTAGCCCCACTTTAGTCATACAACTAGAGATCGCTTCTGTAGAAGATATTAGCGATATCCGGTTCACGTCTGCACAGTGAAACACACCTTTCGCATGCCATAGACGCGAGAGTATACGAGTATCAGGAAAGGTACTAAAAACGAGTTAATCTCTGTTTTGTATTTCCATATGGGTTCTTGTAATTCGGATCTGGTACTCTAGAGACAGTTGGCGCAAGAACATTGTGAGTGCTTTTGCACGTCATATTAGATCATGCCGTCTCCAAACAAATGGGTATAATTTACTTACTGCAGCCTCGCCAGATGGCCCACTTTGTCTCTAGTACGCAACAGAATGTTCGAGGATGATAGCCCATACTTCCTCGGATCTAAGGTTACTGGCAACCCTAGACCTGAGAATTACGGGAAGACGTTTCTCCACTTCAGAAGGCCCATCGATTCGCTGATACTTGACTTGGTGTGAGTAATACTGTTGCATGCAGTGGGCGTCGGCGCTGCAAAGGGTGACATGAAATTTGAGGTGGAGGTGTCGCAGACTACCGTGGGAAACATAATGAGGTGACACCCTCGGCCGTGAACCCTGGGGCCGTGTCCACGTAGAGAGACGGCATTTGGTCGGATAGAAATAATTTATATATTAGAATGACGATGGAGTTATTACCCTTGATGACTTCGAGTTCGATACCCAATATCCCTTCAGCCAGCTCGTAGTCATTTATCCAGCTTAGTCTTAGGTGCCACTTGCACTCTCCCAGACGGGCACCTATCCACCTTGAACACCTTGAACACCTTGATCACCACGTATAAACACCTGGCCTGCTGCGACATACGCCGCTTATTGCCGAAATCTAACAACACGACCGTTCTCTGCACTGCCCGATCGGCACATTACAAGCACAATGGGCCGCACATACAGAATCTATTTGGCAGGGGAGTCTGTACTGATGTGCAGGCATTGCGGGAATCATCTAGCAGTTAGTGAAGGTATTATCTCAAAGGTGGGTAAGACTTTGTGTAGTGACGCGGGTGGCAAACCCGTGCATGGTCTTCTTTACGTCGGCTTCGATGGGTCTGGCATAGAATACAGGCTTATGCTCCATGTGTGGTAGCAATTCACTGGCCAGCATGGTCGGGCTATCCTAGTCCACACAGTGTAGGTCATGAGACAGCTTCCGCTGCCTCCTGTCATCCCGCCGTCGCTGATCACAACCAGAGTAAACACATACAGCGGTGAGGCCGAAGACAGAGAAATGCGCACTGGAAGGCACACCGTGAGAGATGTCTACTGTCGGGTGTGCCATACCACCCTTGGCTGGAAATATGTGAGTCGGGGACTGGGGACTGGCCTTATTTTCCTTTGATCTCGCTTTCTTGTGGGTGCTGACAGATGACGTCAGGACTTTGCCTCTGAACATGATCAGAAATATAAGGAAGGCAAATACATTCTCGAACGAGAGATGATCACTGAGAAGCCAGAACGCCATGACATTATCAACGGGAAACCGCGTATTGAGGAGATACCTGTCCGAGAAATTCTCGCTTAACAATTTCAACCTATCCACCTTTCGACTGATTAAAGATCTGTCAGTATCTCGACTTTTACTTCTCATCATCCTAAACCGTAGCCTACCATACATCGGCCTGGGTGTTAACCTTGCTCGACAATCACTCGTCGCTGTAACTTTATTCAATGGTGTTGTTGCCACTTCGATTTTCCTCTTGCCTTTTGTGTGTTAGTATTTGCGATTTCCGACTACCTTTTACTATGTTCCTTTTTGTATTTTGTTTATTTTTATGCCATTGAACGTTACTGAGTGCCGTGTCTGGTTCCATGGAATGGTATCCAAGCGTTGGAGCTATTACTTGTATTTGGGCCGGCACTAGATGAACGACGTGATAGCCAGTGGGTTACTTTGGGTGAGCTTTGATGCTACACCCAGAGTGACTCATTTTTTTCCGTGGTGATCAGATGGTTCAACTGATGACTTGTCTCAATAAATGCCATTAGCCAGTAACCTCAATCTGATTACTTACGATAGGTTTCCAGATATGCCTTTGCACGGAGCAAGTCCTTTATCTTCTCTGTCTTAAGGACGCCTGACAACCGTGCTGGGCATTAAACAAGCTAGATGCGCAATACTGTATGCTTTAAACAACAGCATCATTAGCAAATAACAGACTCACGCCCGCGAAATGGGATGTAAATCCCCACTGCCTCACATACTAGCTATGAATACTTACTTCTTTTGGATCTCCGATTGGGCAAATTCCTTCCTTTATGAATTTATTTCCCTTGGGGGAGACTGATCCCATCTCCGCTCCCCATACTAACAGGAACTCTTCATTTACCATCGCTCAACCCTACTCACTGACTGGGGAACTGAATGTGAAAGGGAAAGGACAACTTTCCTTTCATTTTTGGTTTGATTCTTCTAGTAGCAGTTCCGCATGACCAGGAAAACTTTCAGTATGTCAGAAGAGAGTCAAAGATAGAAGACGTTTCACAGATCTCGTGGTTCACATCCTTGCGAAGTTACATCTCATCATCATTCTATCAACTTAATTAACGGTTTTCGATCTTGAAGAAACCGCCCCCTAACCCGCTCATCATCTCAATCCTGAATTTCGGCTTTCACCCAATATACATCTACTGGCATATACTTGCCCCCTCCCAAGCCTTTTACTCCATTACGATAGTCATCAAAGGATCCTTCCTTTCTTCCTTACAGCTGGTCATCTCCGTCGAAGTGATTTCCCGTTAAATACACATTAATCAATTCGTTAGTACCTACGCGTAACCTTTCCATTTTTGTACTCATCTCTGCCAAAAAATCTGTCAACAGATAATTAATCCATTAAGGCAGCCTAAGAGCACAAGCTTACCATATTAAAGAGGTCAGTCGACTGCCCCTGCGATACGTACGAGACTTCCTTTGATCGCAACCCTATGTCTGCTCGACAGCAAGTCCCTTTTCGGGAGCTCTCTCAGAAAGCAAAAATGCCGACTTCCCCCCCTCTTAAGGATATTCCGATCGATCGGCTGTCCAAGAGGCCTTTTAAAAGTGAGGGAGGTATGAGTAAGAATGCAGACAACCATAGGTCGTCTCTTCTGTCGCCCACAGCAAGTTCCAGTCAAAGTCCCGTTCTAAGGCTAAGTTACGAGTCTCCAGAAGGCAAGTTTTTTGAGGTAAAAATGAGGGAAAGTGCTGATGCTGGGGCCGTAAGCAGTAGAGGACAATGGAAAGAAACCTTCTGGATCACCTCCAGCAGCACGTCTCCCGCTTCTCTTCCGTTCCCCACCTACACTCCCACCCCTTATCACGCGTAATCCTTCCAGGGACCCTTCGCCTTCTAGCCGAACAGGCCCTGCCCCTCATCAAACTGTTTCTCACTTTGAAGATCGGGCCTCCCCACGGAAATCAAAGGAACATGGACACGGCTGTCCTCCGGGGGGCGATTACTTTCCTCCAGGTTATAGGTACCCCCTTGGATATCCCTATGCTTATTCCTCCTCGGCAAGGCAGTACCACTCGTCTTTGCCTCCCATTTACACTCACCCAGCAGAGTACTATCCCGTTCACGTGTCAACAGATAGGTATTACCATGCACCTCGTCACCTACACTATGATCTAGACGACCATTATTCGCCTCCACGCCCTTTCCCAGCACATGTCTACTCCAGGGGAAAAGACGTTTATCACCGGACTTCTCAGCCATCGAGACCGAGACCACACATCCACCCTTATGAGCTTCCACTGAGTAGCGAAGATGACATGAGGTTTTACTCTGCCGATGGAAAGCGCTATGGATCACAGCTTTCTCATGGACTGGGATCGCGTTCAGCAGGGGGTTCAAGTGATGGGAGGATGGGTAAGGGTACGTCGTCGACGAGTCCGGCAAGTGCGACCAGTACCAATGCAGTGGCCGTGATAAGTTTCAAGTCGCCACGTAAGCGAAGTGAGTTTGGTGCAGAGTAAATCAGGAAGTCAGCTGATGGGGCGACCATGTTTAGCGAATGATGTACAGTTGGCAATGTTGAGTGAAGTTTTCCGACGGACACAATATCCATCCACAGAAGAAAGGGATGAATTGGCCAAACAGCTGGGAATGACTTCACGAAGTGTCCAGATTTGGGTTTGTTCCTCCCTTTATCCTCTTGTGTTGTTCAATCGTTCACGGTATCTCCGATAGTTCCAAAATCGTCGTCGAGCGGTAAAAGTAGACCAGCAATCGGCCATTCAATGCGCCGAAGCAGAAGCACGTGCCGCCGAAGCCGCGCTGCGAGGGTTGCCGGCCCCGCCGCCTTTGACTGACGGCGTGCCAGGAGGGTCGGGGTCTAGGAAAAATAGTGACGCTGAGTTGGAGGGTAGCACGGAAGTTGACGCTGTCGTGAAGAAAGAAAGGAAATCGCCGGATGCGGGTATGGAGGGTTGATCGGTTCGATGGACACGATGTCTTCGATAGTTGTTTAGTACAAATAGTGACATGGAGCGGTTTGTCGAGGCTAGTCTTGTTATACTGGCATGCAAACCTCAATCAGTGAGTTGATCTCCCACTAGTTATCAGCAGTCATCTCTCACCGATCATCAAGCAAAATTAGATTCATAATTGCATAATCGTACAACTGATTGCCCAAAAACCCACCAAATAAATCATTCAGGCTCTCTAGAAACAGGTCACTCGCTCATTCCTCCAGCACTCATAGCACTTCCTCCGGTACTCCTCTCCCTACTCCTACTTCTACTCAGTGTCAAGCCGTCGGGGCCGACGATGGCAGCGTACTGCCCTCGCTTAGGATCATTTTGCCGCTTTTCGAGATGCTTCTTAACTTTCCGTTCGGGACGCACGACGATGACGGGAACGGGGGAGTGTGAGACACAGAATCGCGAGACGGAGCCCATACCAGGGGCTATAAGACGCATAAGTTACATGTTTGGATAAAAAAGAAGCCCATACTTACCGCCAAGAGCTTTACCCCAGGATTGTAATCTTGAGCGTTGAGCCCTAGTACCAACAACCAAAGCTGGAGAGAACTATCAACTTTGGCTCACAGCCTTGATTTTACGACAACTTACAGTCGGGCCTGTAAAGAGCGATCATTTTGAGCAACGTGTTCGTTGATTTACCGGCAACGAACTCGACAATGACAGAAATCTACCTAGACGTTAGATATGCTATTAGCAGCTAATTGGAAACGCACCCTTCGGAGATCATCAACTTCGTCGTTTTTTTCCAAGACAGTCTTAAGCAAAGCCTTTGCTTCTTCCCTGAACTCTTCTTGTGCCTTTTCGGAATGTCTCTCTGAACAGCTGTCAGTCAAATCCAGTCAGAGGATAACAAGCCCTTACCCCCTTCATCAATTTCAATAACCCTGATAGCTACCACTTCGTCACCATCTTCCACTAATTCACTCATAAGCCATTCCAAAGCCGTTTCGCCCGATTCATCCGGAGACACAGCCACAGCAAACACTCGAGTGTTGCGGGATCGTTTATAGCCACCACTCTTGGACTGCTTCCCCGTTAGCATTCATTCCGAAATTCCAAAGAGCTACTCACTTGGCACGTGAAAGCAAATAAGGCTCCAGGTCCCGCTTCAAATGCTTCAAATCCAACTTTTCTCCTATACTTCCCGTCCTGTTGCCCACTCGAGTTCGTCCTTGTCCTAGGGAACTGGCCATGGTGTGACATTGCACTTGGGAGATTTGTGGTGTTTGTATAGCCAGCAGAGCCAGAATGGGATCGTTGGTGGGACGGGGGATGTTCTGGGAGCTGCACCGAGACTCGGGAAGTGGAGCTGGGAATGAGGTTCGGGGTGGAAGCCGACGGCGAGGTTGGGTCGTGAGAGGATGGAAGGGTGACTGTGCTGTCGTTAACTGCGGCTGGGCCGTCGGAGAGGGCGACGCGGGCAGAAGTGCCCACAGTGGAGTTGCTGTTCTGAAGGATTGCGGGAGGGAGTGACATTTTGAGATGGGCTGGCGCTGAGTAGTCACAGGTCGAGCAACGAGCAGTAGGATTAGTAACTTTTAGAAGCGAGCGCGGTGGCGGCGGCGGGTGTTTTGGTGGGGAGAGTGGGGATTGTGGTGGTGAAAACGTGTGTGGCGATGGAAAGGATGCCGTTGTGTGGATAACTAACTAAACGACGGACTGAAAGATAAGATGCGGCATGACGTGGGCTGTGCGCCGTTGTCACCCGAGATTTCTTCCACCGATCTTCCGAGTCCGACTTATTGCGACAGTCTATTATACTCTTGAGATATACTCTCGAGATGCGATGCCCGTCTGCACCGCCTGCGCATGCCCAGCAGACTACATCTACACCACCTACAGAACAAAGTCCAACATCCGCCTCGCAGTATGCGTGCGTCCCCGCCAGCTCCGTCAACAAACATATACTGACATCTCATAGCCACGATGTAATCAGTTCGTTGATCCTCTCATCGAACATCCCTCTCTGTTACTGCTTCTGGACCTCATCCTCCTGAAGCCTCGGGTGTTTCTGCATCTGTTATTCAACAGGGGGTCGTTGCCGTTCTCAGCCGTCTCTGAGCCAGCGTCAGAGATCGAGCGCGAGGCTGCTCGAAGGAAGCAGTTATGGGAAGACTTTTCAACGCTTGCGCTGCTGAGCGTTGGTGCCGAGACCGCCGTCAGGCTTTTGCCGACGCTGTCTGGCTCGGGAGATAGCTCCAACATACAGCCAAGGAAGATATTTTGGACCATGTCAGCTGTACTTCTCGAAGGAGCAGCCCAACATCTCACGACTCTTGGCTTGAGTATACTGGTGTTGAAACTGAGAGGTCAGAATTGCTCTGTTTCACCCTCAGATGATAAGCACCTGGCAAGGCAAGACGGTCGAAGAAAGTTTTTCGTGTGAGTACAAAACATCATTATCAACTGCATACACTTATACATATTGCAGACCTATCCTTATTCCTCTAACACTGTTGTACACTTCTCTGCTCCCACTTCTTTTCCAGCTCTTCCTCTTTCCGTGGTACTTCACCCAGCCAACGATACACGAACAGCCACCTTCCCCTTCCGTATCGCTATCTCTCCTCTTATCACTTCCGCTTCCGTCGTCCTTTACTATCCCGCCCTCATGGCTAGAGACCGAAAGACTATTGTCTGAAGCATGGGCCAGGGGGGATAGGATATGGGCTGGTACAAGGCTTCTAGGTGGGATGAGTGCGGGTTATGGTCTTAGAGTCCTTTTGCCAACTAAGCCTTGGGAGACAACGTTGATCGTTTTAGCCGGGTGGATCGCTGCGGCATTCGTAGGGAAAATGATTGCAGAGTTGCCGTCGAGAATGTGAGCGGAGCATGCAGCTGTTGTACATCATGTCAAGGTATATAGTATCACGACAACATTAGTGGAACATTTGGCCAATCCATAAAGGCATTTCAGTTTATTTAACGCAGTGATCCCTTTGGCGGGGATTATAATTCCTTTATCCCTCAAAGTTTAGCCGCTCTTTTTCTTTCACAAATCATTCTTCTCTTCCATGTGTATGATTGTCATGGACCTCGACTACCCCGAGGGAGTATCATTACTGAATACTACGGCGATGCGCCCTGTTGCTTTGTCAGAAAAAGCTGGATAAGGAGTAATAAAAAGCCAGTTTCATAAACTCTATTGCGTTCTTTTATCAGCGCTCCTTGACTGGGCATCAACCTATTCGATCTCAACTATACACTCTAAAGAGACATAAGGGCCATGCCGAGCATGTCTAAGACCACTATAATCCTTTTCTCAACTCTCCTCTCCTCCCCCGCTTGTTCTTGCTCAGCAACCAGGCTCGTTCATCCTCAATTCCACCGCCACCATTTCCTCTTGCATCATCCTTTACCAGCTCACCATCCCGACTGACGACGCACACACCATTCAAGGCTGGCATCCCTATCCGCACTCCCTCCGCATCTCTACTTTCCACAGAAAGGGGTTACGTCGACAAACGTCGGGTGGCCGCTTTGAATGAAAGCACGGCAGCGGCGTCCGGCTTGGCCATTTATGGCAAAACCAGGGCTACTAAAGATGGAGGAGGTAAAGCAACGGCGGGGTGTGTAATGGAACTAACGATCGACCAGGTGCAGTACTTGCTCGGAAGGAATTTGAGCTGGAACCCTCAGAACGAGCTTTAGGATAATACAGAGTCCAATCATGTAATGAAAGGACCAATGAAGGTGCCCTCACTTGGTAAACTCATCATATCAGGAAAGCAGAAATGCCAAAAGCAGACCGAAGAATGGTGATACCATTGTAACCCTTCTCCCAGCTCGGCTTGAATTTCCTCTTCTGTCTGGTCAACGCCGATCGTTTGAGATCCCCCATGGCGCTGTCTCCGCCAGTGACTCTGCGCCAGTAGCTGTCATCACCTGTGACCCTGCCTCGACAACAGTATCTGGCAGCGCCATCAATGTTAAAGCGCCTTCGGACTCTTCGGCTTCGCTTTCCAGCAGCTCTTCGCTCCTGTCAGACATCGTTGCGGGATCACATCGGCCAGCTCCGCCAGCTCTCACGCTGCCTCCTTAGCTTCTGAGACTGCCATCCCTTCGGTTGCAGTTGCTAGTAGATCCGTGGCTTATGGCACGTGCGTGCCGGTCACGAACACCAGGTGCAGATTGAAACTATAGGTAGTTCCAAGCGTAGTTGGATGCGCGGCGGAAGAGTGGTCGAGTTGTTTTCTATAGTATGAACGCCGAATGGTCGCCGGCGGCTGCTGATTAACCGGGTGACCACATGCATACGTAATCGGCTGTGACTTTGGTGCAATTTGAGATGCGTGATTGGCCAGAGCGTTTGCTCCGAAATTTCCCGAGACCCCCCGGCACACCCAATCCAATCCCATTCTTTGAATTCAACGCTCCTTCATACATTCTTATACCTGTTATTCCGCTGGTTTCTCGCACAACTCACCACTCATACATACCTCAGCAACATCGAGCATACATTATGGTTCGCCCAGCCACCCTCCTCCGTTCTCTGAACGCTATCCCTTCCACCTCTAGACCGCTCGCCGCCGCCGCCAGGTCTTTCCACGCTACCGCCTCTGCTCAGCTCGCCACTCCTGTTGAAGGAAAGCAGCCTCAAATCAAGGAGTTTAAGATCTACCGATGGGTGAGTGGAGAGATTCTAAGATTGAGGGGAATCAGGGAGTGTGAGGGGACGGCATGTTGAGCGAGAAGACGAAGAGAAAGGAATCAAGTGGCTGACGACGTGGCTAGAACCCCGATGTCCCCAATGAGAAGCCCAAGCTCCAAACGTACAAGGTTGATCTCTCCCAATGCGGTCCTATGATGCTTGATGCTTTGGTGCGTACATCTGTTCTTTGAGGCGAAGCTCGCAGATTGAGCCAGTAAGCGAGCTGGGGGCTGACGTTTTTCGCATCTGTAGATCAAGATTAAGAATGAGCTTGACCCCACCCTTACTTTCCGACGATCATGCCGAGAGGGTATCTGTGGCTCCTGTGCCATGAACATTGACGGTATCAACACTCTCGCTTGCTTGTGCCGAATTCCCAAAGACACCTCCAAAGATTCCAAGATTTACCCGCTTCCACACAGTGCGTTGGGCTATATTCATTTGGATACCTGCAGTCGATGCTGACGCATTTATAGTGTACGTGGTCAAGGACCTCGTCCCCGACCTTACCCACTTTTAGTGAGTTTTACGGATTGAATACATCACGTGACCTAGTTGCTGATGATCCCCGCAGCAAGCAATATAAGTCTATCGAACCTTACCTCAAGAACGACAACCCCCCAGAAAAGGGAGAGTTCCTTCAGAGTCAGGCGGACAGGAAGAAATTGGACGGAATGTACGAGTGTATTTTGTGTGCTTGTTGCTCAGCCTCTTGCCCTTCAGTAAGTTTTACCGGGTTTGCCGATGCGGGGAATTAGCGCTGACTTTTGTTTGTAGTACTGGTGGAATCAAGGTACGCTTTATGCAATGCAAGCTGCTCCCTACGGACTCTTGACTGACTTTTTATGTAGACCAATACCTTGGTCCCGCAGTGTTAATGCAGGCTTACCGATGGATGGCTGACTCTCGAGTAAGTGGTGTCCCCTGGGAACCCAAATGGGACTCCTCACCGGTCAAGTTCCCGGTCGCTAACATAACCGCACCAATAGGATTCTTACGGCGCCGAGCGAAAGGAGAAGATGCAGAACGCCATGTCTCTTTACCGATGCCACACCATCTTCAACGTAAGCGTACTGGCATTGTGCATTAGATATCATGCTGACGATTGCATAGTGCACTCGAACATGTCCCAAGGGTCTTAACCCTGCCGCCGCGATTGCCAAGATGAAGCTTGAGATGGCTACGGGGGAGTAAATGTAGAAGCTGTAGCAAAAGAAACGGGTATTGGGGGTTGTGATGTACTGGCTAGTGCATCGAGTTACGCAGTGGACGAGGTACGACACTACGTCCGTCTGGGTTGTTTGTATCTTTGGTATATGCACCATGCATTTTCTCATTCTACGATACATGTAACGGAGCGGCGGGTTGAAGGACGACGAAAACAGCATCGAATAGGAGTGCCACAAGAGGGGAGCTTCGGCGAATTGGGCTAAGCGGTAAGCCGAGTAACCCGACTTTTCCGAATGGTAGTGAAGCAGCGAGCACGCGTTCCTGGCTGGCGTCGTCACTACTTCCCCATCCCACTTCTCTTCCAGCTTTCTGCTTTCTTTCTCTTTCTTCTCTTTCCATCTATCCCTGTCCACGTTCTTCCACAAAAAAACAACCACACAAAACAACACAATGTTCGCTCGTCAAGTCGCCAAGAACTCCTCCTCCCTCGCTAGGGGCTTCGCTTCCTCTGCCAGGTCCAACAAGAAGGTCGCTGTCCTCGGTGCCGCTGGTACGTCCTTGTCTTTAACCTATATGTAGTCCGGAAACACGTCCGCTGACACTCAGCTTGGCCTTCCTTCGCTTTTGCCTTACCCATGACTCTTTATGACTGTCGCTACTCATCCGGAATCAATCCATTCGTGTGCAACCCCTGCTTCCATTCCGGTGTGAATAGGTGGTATCGGTCAGCCCATGTCTCTCCTCCTCAAGCAGAACCCTGGTGTTACTGGCCTTTCCCTCTACGACATCCGAGGTGCTCCCGGTGTTGCCGCTGACATTTCCCACGTCAACACCCACTCTACCGTCAAGGGTTTCGAGAAGGACGAGTAGGTCTTTCGTGAAAGAAAAGGTATAAATGGATGTTGATACGGTATCCACAGCATCAAGGAGGCTCTTACTGGCGCCGAAATTGTCATCATCCCCGCTGGTGTCCCCAGGAAGCCCGGTATGACGTGAGTCCATTCTCTCTTTCGCACGAGGATTACGGAGCTGATTTCCGATCATAGCCGTGACGACCTTTTCGTGAGTCGACGTCTGCCCTGAAACATCAGTTCCATCTTAGGCAAGTTACACAGAAATTAACTTTATAGTAGAACACCAACGCTTCTATCGTCCGTGACCTCGCCGAGGCCTGTGCCGAGTACTGCCCCAAGGCTTTCATCGGTATCATCTCTAACCCCGTCAACTCCACCGTCCCCATCTTCGCCGAGGTCTTGAAGAAGAAGGGTGTCTTTGACGAGAAGAGGGTCTTTGGTATCACCACCCTTGACGTTGTTCGAGCTTCTCGATTCCTCGGTGAGATCAAGGGCAAGGACCCCAAGGACATCAAGGTTACCGTTGTCGGTGGTCACTCTGGTGTCACCATCGTCCCTCTCCTCTCTCAGACCCCCGAGGGCAAGGACGTCAGCGGTGAGGCTTACAAGGCCCTCGTCAACAGAATCCAGTTCGGTGGTGACGAGGTCGTCAAGGCCAAGGCCGGTACCGGTTCCGCTACCCTCTCCATGGGTTACGGTATGTTTCTTTTGCTGGTATATGCGTACAGTGTGTACAATGACTGATCCCGATTATAGCCGGTGCCCGATTCACCGACTCCCTTATCCGAGCGTTGAACGGCGAGACCGGCATCGTTGAGCCCACTTTCGTCAAGTCTCCCTTGTATGAGTCTGAGGGTGTCGAGTACTTTGCCTCCAACGTCGAGCTCGGCCCTGAGGGTGTCAAGAAGATCAACCCTGTTGGCCAGTTGAGCGCCGAGGAACAGGAGTTGCTCAAGGCCTGTCTCCCCGAGTAAGTTTTATTTCTTCTTGTGTGAAGGGTATCGCTGATGATTTTGAGCAGCCTTGCCAAGAACATCAAGAAGGGCGTTGACTTTGTCAAGGCTTAAATCTAATTCTAGAAGGGTAAGGGTGATAGGAAGAAGAAAGGGCGCATATGCATCTTGTCATTGTGTTCATTGGCATGGGTACTATCAGAGCACTCTGATTTATTGTATCTGGGCTCATGCTTGGCAGCTCATCTCTTATAAGCTATTTAGTGGTCTAAAATAGAATTTCCCACATTCGCCAATATAGTTGAACAAACCGATCAGATGTTTCAGCTGTGGATAAAGTCACGTGACCGGCTTAACAACTTGGCCGCACTTGCGCCTACGTTCAAAAAGCGACAAACCACGCACCAGTCAACGATCAAAGATCAATCAGTCATTAGAACCACCATCACACACGCGTGCTCAGTTTGTTCGTTTTTTATAACAATTTGAGCCTCGAAGGCTCGTAAAGTCAAGCCGGGCTATGACCATTAGTGTCTAGGTCTATCCTGTAAAGATAGACATGTAATCTAATCTAATCTCCTAGGGGGTAGACTGCATTGCGGTTGCCCACGGTGCGAGTTTCTTATTGACACACACGGCCGGATCAATTGATCAACAGATTTCAGATTCTGGATGATGGTGCAAAAGTCAGCTGCCATGGCAAGCAACTTCTCACGCTATCCTCGACGAGTGAGGAAAGTGCGAGGTGTTATTGTGTTCATTTTTCTTATGACTTTTACAGATCTCTTTGCCATCCCACATTTTTTTCGTCATTATGAGGAAGAAAATAAGCTTGAACACCTCTCTATCAGACTTTTCTCCATTTCCAACCGCGTCTCCAGAGAAGATTTTTTATTACGATGCCGAATCGATGTCTAGCAAAGCGTCGATTTCCATGGGGAACCCAGTAAGTTGCCATGATAATAGATATCCAAACGCTTTCCAAAAACTTTTGCTGAGCGACTGGTAGCCCCATTGGCCTCGGCCGCCTGTCATGTCTGATATCAGCATCCATGGAGATCGACAAATGGCGGCGTCTTCCAGCGTGAGTTTCTCTCTTACTCGTATTTTGCGGCTTCGTTGACTGGAGTCAGACACAGCTGCTAGACCTGCCTTCAGTGTTTTGCTCCGGGATTGCTAGCAGTGGATACACCTGCTTCTCTCCGACGTCGTCGGATTGCATGTGTCGATTGCCCTTGGACCTCGAGTGGCCGTCAAAGCCGTCTTGGAACTGTGAACTATCTCAGTCC
Source organism: Cryptococcus neoformans H99 (assembly GCF_000149245.1). Taxonomy (NCBI): domain Eukaryota; kingdom Fungi; phylum Basidiomycota; class Tremellomycetes; order Tremellales; family Cryptococcaceae; genus Cryptococcus; species Cryptococcus neoformans. Next base: position 386,240 of record NC_026752.1, on the reverse strand, counting down.
CAGGGTGACTACACCGCGCAGATTAAAGACCTAGGCGTTTACCTGGAAGCAATGAAGGACATTCTCATCACCACGAGGATGGCACGAAGAGTGAGTGAATCCTCACAAAACGTCAAATGGACGGCTGCAATCAGCAAAAGACCACTTTCGCCAGCGGGTTCGACCTCGTCAACGACAAGCTCGTCATCGTGCAACCGGAAATCGTACATTATCTTGCCCGATGTGAAAGAGGTTCCCGTATATTTTCCCAATGTTAGGCATGTGCCTCCCGACTATGCCGTAACGGGACAAGAGGCCGAAATAGGGTGTATCCCTGCATGCCGAGGAAAAAGTCGGCTTGCGGTATGATTGAGAACGAAGAAGCGATTAAACCGTCTTGGAAGTGTTGTTGGTTATACTACTACGTTGATTTGTGTTGTTGTGCACCGCTTTATCGGCTGGTTTCGATTTGCAGCATGTATATGAGACCTGAAAACGGAGAAGTGAGAGCACTGCCTTTTACAGCTTTTTCAGTTCATTGATTTACCGTTTTGAGAAGAAGCAGTTGGTGCTTGATAAAATCCGAATGATCCTCTACGCTAAAATAATCCATCCTTCGTTTGTTGAGTGTTAATAAACTTTTTCGTTTATCAATCATCTCCGTATGACTAAGATAACGAAAAATGCATATGCATGAACAAACATGACAAAAACAATGGGCAGTGGTAAAATGGCCGAAGAGGGCGAACGGAAGCAACCCACTGCAGCATAGCCTTGAGGATCCTTTCAGCGGGTAGACGAGGTGGAATTCCAAGGCTGTCCACCTCGAGCCCTCAACCCCCACCACCGGCGACTATGCCCGCGTTGTTTTCCCGCGCTTTCCGACGAACGACGTGATGTTCTTTACACCGCGTACAGCCTGGTGCATGGTGTTTCCTGTTGGACGAGCATCCCATCGCCCATCGGTCACCTCTTCACCGCCATCAAGATGCAAAAGAAGCATGCATATGCTGCATTGGTCGGTGCTCATCAGTCCATCATCGCTCGTCGCTTCGTTGCTCCTTGTTGCAGAAGATTGCTATTACGTAGAGGATGAAGTCGCTTCGTTTTTTTTGGCTCTTCTTGGCGCGTCGGCGTATGCCGGTGGCCGAGGGGGGGCAAATAAACAAGGAAGGAAGCCCTGAATCTCGGCAAATCTCAGGTGTCAGGGACAGTGCTGTGCCCTGGAGACGCGTTGTTTTCGAGTTTCGAGCGCGCTTCCGTCCGTCGTCCGTGCGTTGTATTTTCACGTTGCCCTTTTTAAAAAGCACTGCCATTCCTCGTGTCTTCTCCTTTCTTTTTTCCCATCGCCTCTCCTTGCATTTCAGTCTCCGCTACAAAGCCTTATAAACAACCGATCTCACTCTTTCAACTCTCAACTCCCAACTTCACTCTACAACACACACATCTTTACACAATGCACTCTACCGCCATCATCGCGTCTTTCCTCGCTTCCCTCGCCCTCTCCAACGCCATTAAGGTCGAGTCTCCTAACAAGGACACTGTCTGGCAGTCTAACAGCCCTCAGACTGTTGAGTGGACCGCTGTCGACACTGACCCCAGGAACTTTTCTATTCAGTTAGTCAACCAGGTAAGTAAATTCTTTGCGGACGTGTCGAGGCAGGGGTGGCGTCAGGCTGGCAGAAGGGAGTGATTGGGACAAAGCAGTGGCTGGTCGACCACTCTCATTTCTTCACGTGCTGAGTCGATATCACATTGTCCTTATCTACGTCCTTTGTGCTCGTTCTTCGCCACCTTTCAGCTTTCGCGTCCAATCGTCTGACTATGCGAACGTGCACTGACCACATTTCATTTAGGCCGGCTACCTCGACGGCAACTCTCCCGTCACCCTTATCGACAGCCAGTCAACCGGTGACTCTGGTACAACCCAATCTGCGACCGTCACCTACCCAGGGGGTTCTTGGCCCACGGGTATTGCCTTCCAGATCAACCTCATTTCTACTGACTCGCACAACACTGGTATCCTCGCCCAGTCTGAGCAGTTTAACATTACCTCTGGTGGCGACTCTTCTTCCTCTGCTTCTTCAAGCTCTTCCTCTTCCGCTTCCTCCTCTTCTAGCTCTGCTGCTTCCAGCGCGAGCTCCAGCAGCACTTCTGCCACCGTGGTTCGCACCACCGCCGCCTCCAGTGCCAGCGCTGCCACCAGTGCTGCCACCTCGGGCTCTTCTGCTTCTGCTTCTGGGTCCAACTCTACTCTCCCCAACACTGTAAGTTGATCTCGACATGTTCTGTTGCATATCCTGACGCGTCCTTTAGTCTTCCGGCGCTTCTCTCACTGCTTCTGCGGGTATCGCTTCTGTCGTCCTCGCCGTCGCTGGTGTCCTCGCCCTTGCCTAAACATCTCTTGACCCTACTATAGATTATAAGATTTTTTTCCCTTCAGTTATGACCGTATCCTCTTAGTAATCTTGTGTGAAATCTCGCAAGTGATAGATCTTCAATCACTTGTATGGACAATCTGTTATTTTTACTTCGGTGTTCGCTTATTACTTTGATATTACATATGATGAACAAATAAATCATTTGGTTATCACCACCTTTTCTGCTGTCTATCCTGATGCGTTTTCATCTTTCGTGCTTCCTGCTTGCATCAGTCTGAACCCATGCCCGTCCCTTCAAGCAAACATGAGTTTCAAGATTCCATATTTTCTCCATCTGAATCTTCGATTTTGAGATAAGTCAAGATCCAAGAATTAAGATTTGGCATCGGTATCCGCAGTCGATCCAGTCGATTTAGGGCCTGGCCGCGTCTGCTGCCTGTGCCACTACTTTCATCACTTTCTCCATCCAATTCACAACATTTCGTTTAACCATGGATGGTGAATCCTGTCCTCTCCATAAGCTTGGACTAACATGCCACGGTCGCCGACTCGTTACAGGAGAAATGACACAATACATATATGGCACATAGGTTGCAAAGAATAATACACATAAATCTTCTCCATATCTCTTTTTCGGTCAAGCCGGGAACTGCGGGCGTGTCGTGCATGGGTCATGTTCATCACATCATTAGATTTTTATTATCTGTTCACGGGAGGATTAATCTTGTTCTGAACACCCAACATGCCACAAAACGCCTCTGTCTGCGGGTTTGTATACCACGCAGCTACAAGCTCTCTCGTTAGCACAGTTGTTCCACTAACCATGGTAGTGATGGCTTATGGAACAAAAACGATAGACTCACTGTCATTTCCACCCGGATGTCCTTCAGGTGGTGCAGTCCACCAAAACCTTTGCACTCTTCCGACATCCACTTTGCCCTTTTCCCATACTAATCCTTCTTGTCCCTCGACCGCACCATCTTGTGGAACGGTGGGAACGAGCAATCCTTCCTCCTTGATCCTTGCTACTTCATCCTTCACCATCTGCTCAAGTATGTCAGAGGATGGGAGGGGGATGGGCTGATATGAGGTTGAGAGGTATGGATGGAAAGCACGGGATATGGCTAGCCATTCGGGATCGTAAGTTAATCTTGGAGGCCCTGGGATTGGGGGTGGGGAAGGGTCTGGGATCTCAAGGAACTATTTCAAACCAATCATTAGTTTAAAGATATAATCGACCGAAAAACGGTTGATGACATACCTGCATATGGTCTTTACCAGGCCCACACTTGTCCAATGCCAAAAACTTGGTCACACCCTCCATCCCTTTCCCCCCGTGCAGTTCCCATTTCTGCTGCTCTTGTCGCGCTTCTTGCATTACACGTGATGCAATAGAGTCAGAAGTGGGAGGGGCTATGGTGCCAGCAACAGGTGGATGGGATGGGTTAGAACGTGATTGCGCGATGAGGTCGGTCGATTCATCAATTGTGGTGAGGGATTGCGCCAAAGGAGCAGGGTCATCGAATTCGTCGTCCGAGATGGCTATTTCTTCAGGGTTGGAGGCGTTCGTTTTGGTAGGTGGGAGAGGTTGAAGGGGTTGAGAGACTGTGGTTGGTGCATCGAACTCTTGGTCCGATATGATTATTTCTTCTGGATTGAAGGCGCTATTGGTCGTCGCTGGTAATGGCTGAGGGACCGCGGGCGCAGGGTCGTCAAACTCATCGTCATCCATCGCAATCTCATCCGGGTTGACCTGTCTCGGTCTAATGATAACCTCTTCACCCTCATCCTCAACAATAATCTCATCGGGGTTCCCCGCATCCATCTCTTCATCGATTTGAATCTCATCTGGGTTACCACCAGCCTGAGCTATTACGGCCGACGTTGCCAGTAATGGTAAGGGGGCGCCACCGTCGACATCCGGACCATGATTAGGGGCTTGATGCTCGTACAGAGCTGCAAACTTGACGTGTAGATGGGCTGAGAACCAGTAAGAGGGTTGGAAATGGTTCATTAGTCTTAAGAGGGGCGGTGAACCAAGTGTGTTCTTTTCAATCTTCGCGCGGGTCAGCTTTCTGGATGATTTACGCAGAATAAAATGACTGACTTCGTCTCGAAAGAAGGGCTTGCGTTTGAGCAATGCGTTCTTGTTACCATGATGCGCTATTGTGGTGGGCCAGTCGTGAGATAAGAAGATGGTGCTAGGACTTGGTGTTAACTGGGATTGGGTTAGCAATGGGATACCTGGCGACGAAGTGACTTACATGCATGAGCTTTTCCACATCGTACTCGCGTATATGGTATACACTTCTCAGCTCCTTATCATTGTAAGGCACCTTTTCAAAGTGACCTACGCATGGCTTAGCGAGTGGGAGTAACAAGGCATTGATGATACTCACCCTTTCGGTAGTCGAATCCCTTATAAATCCCACTCGCACCCACAATCCTCACCCCATTCACATAAACACTACCAGCCGCTCCGAGGTAATATATACTAGGAGCTAGCCATCCACCGTGGTACAACTCCCACATATAATTACTCGCCTCGTGGTTGCCTCCGATCACTATTGTCAAGACAGGTGCGACACGTTCACCAGAGTAATACTGATGGAATGACCCAAGCTGCTTGAATTTAGCTGGTACGGCAAGAGAGGCATAATCATGTTTTGATCGCAGAGCTTGGAAGTCGCCACAGAGGAGCAAGAGGTCTATAGGGTTCTTTGTTTGGGAGGAGTAGTAGTTGACAACGTCGTATATCTGGGCGAGACTGCCATGGGAACAGCCCTGGATAGCGATCTGTAGTTGCTATGAGCTGCTGTTGTGCGGATAGGGGGAGTACTGACCCTCATACTGCGCTGTCCTGATCTGTGTCTGCTCGTGGATGGGATATCTTATCTTCATCAACAACAACCCCCTTTTTCCGCCAAGGGCGATCGTTCTTCCGGGACCATCTGGAGCGGACAATGCCGCTCTCGTAAACATCGGAGTTAAGTTCCCGCCACACTATACAGAACCTTATCTCCGAAATGCCTGTTGAGGAATTTGATCCCGTCCGCACCCCGGCAGGATTTGGGCCATCTCTGCTTCCCACCGAAAGACCTTCCCTTCAACCCTTAAGAGAAGCAAAAACTCAGTGAGTACCTGCTGCCCGCCACGTCGTCGAGAAGACAGTCAGCTAATCCTGTACCGGGGTACTAGTCAAAATGGCCAAGTCAAAGAACCACACCGCCCACAACCAGAACAAGAAGGGTGCGTTGGGAGACTCGTTTGATGGGATGGAGGATACAACGAAGGAGGAAAAGGCTGATGCGGTTTTGGTGTGAATAGCTCACAGGAACAAGATCCAGAGGCCTAAGACCAACAAGTACCACTCTCTTAAGGGTGTCGACCCCAAGGTTGGTTTTTCGGAACGCAAAGGGATGTGTTGGTGTCGGGCTGCAGGCAAAACGGAAGGACGAAAGAGATCAGCGGGATGGATGCGTCAGGATGGGGATAGCGGTTGATGAGAGAGTGAGAGCAGGTCGGATGAGAAGGAAGACGCAGAACGCTGTGACTGCCTTCTTTTGAAGTGTCCCAGTATGCCGGAGGAAGGCTAGGTGTCGAAGCGTGTAGCAGCCCAACCAACCGATCCATCCGTCGTCTTTTATTCGCAACGAACCGCTGACCCGTTTTCTTGTTTTTTCTAGTTCCGACGAAACGCCCGATACGCTGCCCAGGGTTCCGCCAAGGCTATCCGAGAGGCCAAGGCTTCTGCATAGACGTAGGAACGGACGAAGGGAGTTGGTGTAGGGAGATGTATCACTTCACTGCATGACCGAAAATTATCGCGACTGTTGGATTGGAACAGGACACTGGTGTGAAAAGAGGCAAATGAGTTGAGCGAGGAATGGATCGTGAAAAGAATAGACGAGCATGCCAAATGGGTCTGGAAGGGAACGCTGGTGACAGTCGATCGAACGATGTTGGTGGTGCTTTTGATATCATCGTTGCTGACTTGTCTGAATCTGCTAACGTTGGAAACTATCACCCATACACTATCGGACCGATCGCCAGCCTTTCTATTTCTACGTCGGCCCAAATCAAACTGATGATTGTGCTATAGAATGGTGCATATACATAATTTAGATCTTCTCACTAATCTTCTCACTCTCTTTCACCTGCTCAATTCCCAGAGCTTCGTCCAGCTTTTCCCTTATTCTCACAAACCCTCTCCAGTATTTGCCCCATTCCTCACCTCTACCAACCGCCTCCTCTTCTCCACCCTTGGCCTTTACTGGCCCCGCTCCACTTTCCAATGCACTCAAAGCCGTAGCTCTCTCAAAGCACTCTAAAGCTGACTCCAGCGTACTGATACGCATCGCCTTCTCTTCTGGTGTCTCGGACCGCTTGACCTTGAGCAGCCCACCTGTTTGAGATGAAGACGCAGGCAAAGAACGCTCGAGGAAGGTACCCTTAGTGTACGCGATCTCGGCACCTGTTAACAAGGCGTCACGGGCAAGGATCTTGGCTGGTGCAGTGAGTGCTGACCCTCGTTGGATGAAGGCAGCCGGTAAAGGCAAAAGTTCGGTGATCACTCTTTCAACCTGTTCCTGCGCACCGGCAACAAGTGGGAGTGCTTCGGCAGATGATTTGGAGAGAGCGTAAAGGACAGAGGAAAGATGGAGTTTGAGAAGCGAAGTACGATGAGTGAGCCATGTATTGTGGAGAGCAGCTGAGGGTGATGCGAATGAATCTTGAGTCCGAAGAAGGGGGTTGGAGAGATAGGAGAGGGCGAGGGATTGGAGGGAAGACGCAGCTGGGAGAGAAGAAGTGGTTGCTAGTTGAGCGGAGGCAGACGTGAGGAGGGAAATTGTTGCTCGGAGCACAGGAGGGGGAAGGGCGGGAGATATAGTTGTTGTTGTAGATGCAATTGTCACAGGCGCAGGAGTAGAAGCCGCAGCCGACTTGCCTAACCAGCCCTTCTTGGTACCTTGCTTGACTTCTTGAACGATCTTGGAGGTCTGAGTATGGGCATGAATATCCACTCCAGCCTTGTCCAAACCCCATCCCCACCATTGCAAAGCTTCATTTCTACCACCAGTTCTGGCACAAAGATCACCGACCTTGCCGGCAAGTCTCATCACCCTTGCCCTGCCCCCAGGTCCTACTTCATTCCCCATAGAAGAATCAAGTGAGCAAAGCACTTGTTCGTAAAGGTCCTTTGCATGGGAAAGCGAGTCGATAGTATTGATACGTTCCAACATGCCCGCTTTGAGGAGCAACAAGTCCAGGACGGCTGGGTCACCTTGAGGACCATGAGATGTTTGCTTTTCAGTCGGGGGGCCTTCAGGTCGAGCACCAGGCAGCGTTGGGGGGAAGACAAGCCCCTTTCTCCTTGCCTCCCTAATGGCAAGGTCGACATACTCATCCGCCAGTTCGTAACCTCTGTCTACCCTCAACCTGCCCCTGTTAGCGGCACCTTCATCACTATCGCTGGGGACAGAGATCATGCTCCGAGCAGCAACAAAGTCAGGGTGGAACGCTGAGGTGTGGACACTACGCTCAACAGCACCTGAAGATCCAGCTCCCCATTCCTGGCAGATCCATGCGCCTCGAAGGGCATGTCGGGCTTTCATACCTAATCGAGGATCCGTCCCGCCCCTTGGTCCGCCTGTCCAGCCTTGATTCTCACTCGCCCAGCCATACTCGTCCGTATCCTCCCTGCTTGGCGCCGCTAGGCATACTTTCTCCACGTAGAGATGGACGCCTTCAAACGTCGCCACGGAGATACCACCAATGGCGAGAAGGGAGTAGAGGACATATTTAATAGTGCGAGATAGGTATGAGAATGCGTAGAGGGTGGAATGGGTGTACTCGGAAGTGGTGGCGTCTGTAAGATTGGCGGGCGAAGAAAAGGGTGTGCGTGGGAGATTCGATACGCTTCGAGAGAAGGGGATAGCCGCCGGACGGGTGATGAGAGGAATGTGGCGAAGAGGGGCTGGACGACGAATAACTGGGCTGTGAATAATTGATTAGCAATACCCAGATGAGTAATGGTGATACGCACGTTATCACCCTCATGGAACGCATCTTGAAAAAGAGCAAAGAAGGGTAGTGATGAAGAAGAGCAGTAAAACGATAAAAACGAGCCAAAGAGTGAAATGAAGATTGAGAACGATGACGGATTTTGCAACTTCCCTTGCGACGCTAAATTTAAATTCCAACATCCCCTCGAGCATTGAACAATCACCAAATTATAATCTTTTCTTCAATATAATAATTCCAAAACGTATAACAGAGACATAGCCAGCGACAAACTGGACAGGAGAGAGAAGAGATGGCTATGCATAAACGCAGTTTACTTCCTTTCCTACAATATCTACATGTCCTCGCCAGGAACACCGTGCATGGCCTTTCTCTTGTAGACTGCCTGATCTCTCAGCCATCGTCGATAAGTAGAAAGAGAGACAATCTGGATTAATTCATCAGCTCAAAATCCCATGGTATATATATAATGGCCACAAGCGACTCTAAAAGAGGCCGGACCTACCTTCTCGCCATAAAAGTCGGGCACAATGTTCTGCACACTCTGGAACCTGGGGTCGGCACGGTTCTTTTTGATCCTGTGATAGAACTCGCGATCCATCACTTCCAGGGGAGCGGGGTTGCCACGGGCAATGGAAGGGTGAGTAAGGGAGAAGAGAGTGGCGCCTACGCTGGGACCAATGAGGTAACCAAGAGCTGCAATATATATGTCAATGACTGGCAGGACGTTGTAATATGTAAAAAAAGAACTCACCCATGCAGCCCAAACTGGTTGACAGCGATCACAAGAATACGGTTAGTACAAGCATGCCCGGACATCTTAGGGGTACCCATCTCGACAACTTACGTTGCACCTCCGTAAACAAACCTGATTATCATCACCTAATCAGCATTTTGCACACATTTCAAACTTGTTCACCCTGACTTACATAGGCTCAACACCAAAGATCAACTGACTGGGGTCAGCTTCAAGGCTAGCAAAGTAACCTCCACCAAGGAACAATCCCAAAAACGTCGTGGGCACAGAGGTGAGGGTAGACCAAAGTCGGCGCTGACGACGGAGAGAAAGGTAGCTGGGCCAGGACAGAGGAAGGGGGCCGGTAGGAGTGGAGTGGGATGGCTGGGTGTGGAATGAGGTGGGTTCGTTGGGAGCTGAAAGAGGGGAAGAGGAGGAAGAAGCGTGTCGAAGGGAAAGGGCAAAGGGGGCGACGGTGGCCTTCTGCCCGAGGACAGGTCTTAGAGTGCTGAATACTGATCTGGACATGTTGGCAAAAATGGAAAAAGACGCGAAGAAGACAGAAATGTATTCAGAATCGATATCGAAAGGAGGAGATGGATGAACGCATCGGACGGAGTGCATAAAACTGATTATTACGTAACATGGATATGTCGTCACCAGCAGTTGCACCAGTTGAGCAACATAATTATTCTTTCATTTCCTCCGCACATGCTAAACTTTTCTTATTGAGAGCATAATGAAGAGTATACGGCAAGCTTCGATATCGCACGCCAAAATGATGATGATACCATTGATTTCGTCAATGCATGATAGGCATCTAACCAATCTTACAACTCCTACTCGCCAACACCTTAGTTGTACTGCGCATACAACGCTGTACTGGAGAACTTGCTGCCCTGCCTGATAACCTTCTCAACAGCATCCAAAAAGTCTCTCTCTGTCGCCACCTTTCTTCTCGCCCTGATCGCGAACATACCGGCTTCTGTCGCTACAGCCTTGAGTTCAGCACCGGTCGCGTTGGGACAGAGACGGGCAATGAGGTCGTATCGGATATCACGCTCGACAGACATTGATTTACCGTGGATTTTGAGAATGTGTGTCCGACCTTCGTTGTCGGGGAGGGAGAATTCGACTTTTCGGTCCAAACGACCGGGACGGAGGAGGGCAGGATCGAGGGTGTCTGGTCTGCAAGGTTGTCAGTTGGGCATATATGATGGGGACGACATGAATCAAGACGTACCTGTTAGTAGCCATGATGACCTTGATGTTACCTCTAGGATCGAAACCATCCAGTTGGTTAATCAACTCCAACATGGTTCGCTGCACCTCATTATCTCCACCTGCGCCATCATCAAATCTCGCACCACCAATTGCGTCGACTTCATCAAAGAAGATGATACACGCCTTCTTCGATCGGGCCATCTCAAACAGTTCTCGCACCATTCGGGCACCTTCACCAATGTATTTTTGCACAAGTTCGGAACCGATGACACGTATAAAGGTAGAGTCTGTTCGGTTGGCGACGGCTCGAGCACAAAGAGTTTTACCGGTACCGGGAGGACCATAGAGAAGGACACCCTTGGGGGGTTCAATACCGAGGCTGACAAATCGCTCAGGCTAAAGAACTGATGAGCGCATGTTTCAACGCCCCGAGACAAATAAATCTCCCGCTTACCTCTAATAAGGGTAACTCGACAACCTCTCGCAACTTTTCAATCTGTTCCTTGCATCCACCAACATCGGCATAAGTAATTGATGGCCGTTCCTCTACTTGCATCATGGTCACTGAAGGATCGATCTTGGGGGGTAAGGGGAGCATAATCTTGTAGGTTACTTGGTCCACACTGTTTGTTTTGTCAGCCACTGTGATTTGATGATGAACACCCTAGATTTACCCCACTCGCATACCCTCCTCCACATCAGTAGGTGACACCTCGTCGCCCAAACCGACCACAAACTTTGCCACCTGCTTGATAGAGATGACATATCGATCTCCTTCCGGATTACCGGCACCCGCACCATCTTGAGGATTCAAAGGCTGGTCGCCTGATGGAGGGTTGGCTATAGCAAAGAAATCAGTTGGGATTCTCTGATACAAAGCTGCAAAAGACATACCGGCCTTGATAATAGTCTGACACCTAGCAACCTGCAACGGCCTTCCACTTCTCTGCTTATCCGCGGGTATATCCCAAAGGTTCGCAGGTGCTAAACCGGTATCGGACTCGCGGACACCAATCTTCTCATTCACGCGCTTTTGGATATCCTTGATTTGATTTTCAATCTTCTTGAGGTGAAGGGAATAAGGTCCTTGGCCCTACAGTAGGTGTTAGTTGCAAGCGCTAGACATGGAGGGGCGGAAAGACGGGCATATGTCTTGAGGATCTGGATATCGGACTCATCGAGAGCTGATCAATTATCAGCATTTGGACCTGTAAGCTTCACAGAGCCCATACGCACCGACAATCTTCTCCTCCTTCTCGTCCGTGACCTTCTTGTCGTCTATTCAAGGTTAGTGACGCTCCATATTATTCCATGTCGAGCTTACATTTCTCCCAGTCACTGCAGTAATGTCAGCATTACACATTTGTAAGTCCACCAAGACTCACGCTTTGGGGGCCATATTGATTGTATTACAGTAAGATTAAAGGTAAATGTAGACAGAAGACGAGGATTGCTCAGTGACCGTCCTTGAACTCGTTGCTTGACGTTAGTTCGCGACTTGTCATCGTCGTTGCGGAGGCGGGCGCCGCCGACTCTCCGGGTGCCACACTGGCCAGCCTACTCTGCGGTGGTGCCATTAACGCCGTTAATTCCGTCCACGTGGTCAGAAAGTGGTGACATCAGCAGTGACGGGCCACTCAACGCTCAACGCAGCGTCAACGTTCCGTTCCTTCCTTCCTGCGGCGTGCATGGCTTCCTTCCTCCCTCCCTTCCTTCCTTCCTTCCTTCCTCTTTCGCCACGTGTTCTTCCCAGAGTTGACTCACCCCAGCCCACCTCTGTTGCCCCGTCCCGTACATCCATCCCTGCATATACTCTATTCTCCTTATAGCTTGTCTGTCCCTTCATTTCTTCCTTCCCCCGCCAATTAGCGGCTCTTCCAGGCATACGCCGCTGCATATCCCGCGCCCAATACCTACCGCATAATACCATAATTACTATTACAGGATTTGGGTAAGCCTTTCCTTCCCTTTGGTCATCGTGGTTATTTAATGCCCAAATAAAAAAGCAGATACATCATCCCACCACGTTACTTGCTTCCTTCCTTTCTCCTTCCTTCTCTATCATCAGCCATCACCCACTCTAACCCACTCCGCAAATGCTTTCTACACATCCCCAACAGCCACCCGAACAGATTCAACGCTCTTCCGGCTCCGAAACACAACATGTATGGCCTACATACTACCCATCAGGTGGTCGGACGTACTTGCTTGACGGCAGCGGAATTTTTGTAGACCCAGACACTGGAGTAGGCCTCTCGTTGTGGATAGACCCGGATATGCAGGATATACTAGGGCTTATCAAAGCTATATGGGTGGGTACATCCTTCATTAACGCGTCGCGACATTTTGGCGTGTGCTGGTCTGTGCACTTTTTGCGCATCGATCGCTGACATCATTTCCGTGTCATTCATCGCCAATGTTTACAGAAAGAGGGCGGTCACGTCTCACCATCCCACGACAGTATTTCAACACAAATCCTTCTCATATCACCACACCAATCCCACCCACTCTATACATACTGCCATCCCGACCGGTTACCACCCGGCCACGCACACCGACAAAATCAAGTTAGACAGCCGCCGGAGATGGGAAGAGAAGAACCATGGCAGGTGAAGGTGATGCTGGATAGGTGCTGGGTCAGCCGGTGTGCGAATGCAGGGATGTTTTTGGGAGAAGACCATGATTGGGGAGGATGTAGAATTGGAGGACCGTTGCAAGGTGTCAAGACGCAAAGGTTTCCTCCGTCCGCGAGATTGCGCCCTGTGTTGGAGAAAGGGGCTGAAGGCAAAGAAATCCAGGAGGAGATTGATGGAGGGGACAGCGATGATGATGTGGCGATGCTTCCGATGCCGACAAGAATACCGGCTAGCAGGAGCAATGGGAGTGGGACTTTAAAGATTAATGGAGGGAATGTGGTGTGGTTGAACGGGAATGGGAAGCAGACTCAGCAGCCATCACAGCTGATTACTCTGAACTCGAGGGGATCTGTCAAGTCTACCAACCATACACCTGCGCCGCTGAAATTGCAATCCAAAGCGTCCACACAACCTGAACCACCACAAACGCGACCACAATCACAGTCCCAGTCACAGTCTCATTCGCAGGTCTCGATTCAGCCCTCACCTCAACTACAATCTATTCATCCCAGACCAACGTCCCCTACAGGATCCACTTCCTCTCTCACATCCACCCCTGGTGCAGGCCCTTCACACTCCAATGTTAATGCCAATATGAACTCCAGCTCAACCTCTATTTCTATCTCTCGTCCCCTTTCACGGCTCCACCCACATTATGCTCGACGGTCAAGTGCAATAACAATCGCCAAGCGACCAGCAGAGGTGGTAGACACAGTTGCAGAAAACGATGACACACCGTATACTTCGGACGGAGAATGGCCGGAAGAAGTACACAACGTTGTGCAGGTTGATCGGAATTCGACGCTGGGAGATTTGGCAGAGATGTTTCGGGTGGAGAAGATGATGCTCGGTCCGGGTGTGCGAGAAAAGTATCTTATTGCAACCTTTAGGCAAAAGGTGCGTTTGTAACTGCGTTTTTTTTTAACGAAATGGGAATCCTAACATCCATCGCCGATGTAGTATGGTACATATTCTCTGCTTACATGGAGAGATTTGTATCTAAGTTGGCTCCACCAAACAGGCCAATACGCCTATCTTCTCACCAACATTGACAATTCTCATTTACGACCTACCGATCTGTTCAACGAGACCAATCTTCAGCCTTCCCATTACAACGGTAGCACCCCTCAAACAAAGTTCATGGACCCATCGACACTCAGTTGGACTGATGTTAACATGATCTTCGAAAAAGAGTCTGAAAAGATTTCAAAGGCAGGACTGAGCAATGAGCAGGCGGGAGAGTACCTTGCGGACAAATACGGTGTCTATATCTCTGCGACTTGGGCAAGTTATTTTGCAAGGTGGCAAAAACAGCGTTCAAGCAAAGGAGAAGAATCACGGCCCAACACACCTGCGCCCCCTTCATTTCCTATCCGCATCACCGCCCGCGTCGGTCCAGCACCGTCATCCGCACCTAACCCTCCGACTCTGATAACGACTGGGAACGCTCGTCCTTCTTCGTCGAACCGTCCCGGCCGTCGACGCAAATCACGGTCCCCTTCATCTATCGAGCTTTCTGATCTGTCATCGGATAGCTCGGACGATGAAGTTTCACCCTCGGGTGGTGCTGATGGTGGAGGAGGAAGTAGGACAGGGACGACGGGGAATGCAGAGTATATGACGAATGAGATGATGTGTCAGATATTTGAGAAGGGGTATAAAGGATGGGAGATGAAGGGAATGAGTCGGGCGGATATAGCGGTAGAGCTGGAAAAGACGGTGAGTTTTTTTTTGTGTTCTTTTTTTTTTTCGTCGTTGCCCGTGTTGTGAGTGTCAATTGTGGCTGATGAAAGAGGCAGGTGGGAGTGTACATGCAAGGGTCGTGGCAAATTTACTATACGAATTGGAAGACGAAAAAGGGCCGTTTTGCCTACCTAGCCAAGGAGGAGAAGGAGAAGGAAAAGAGAAGAAATAAGGAGAGAGAAAGGGCAAAGAAGGACGGGGAAAAAGAAAAAGGACAGGAGCGGGAAAAGAAGAATCCGACCTTCTTCTTCGGCGCACCGCTATCTGGTCCTACTGCTAGTGAATTCGCTTATCCACAAGATCTGGCCATGACAAAACCGCCTCGCAAAAGGGCCAAAGCGCTCACTTCCAAGCACAGTTTTACGGAAGATGAAGAGCGGGCCATGGCAGCTCATGTAGTAAATAACGGTCTGACGACGGTATTGCCTAGTTATTTGACATGGCAAACATGGTCAGAGAATCCCGAGGGTGTAAGTGCTTTCGTAAGCAATCGTGAGGCATGTTGCTGATTCCGAACGGACAGTTCCCGAAGCGGACGCCGACATCCTATGCCACACATTGCTGGAAGTTCAGAGACCGCATGGAGTCGTTTGTAGCAGAGCTGAAGGGCACACCGGATGACAAGAGATACCATGGCGAGTTGATGAAGACGCATACTATGCGAGGGGACAAGTTGGTCCGTGATCCTAATGATCTGGATGTGTCGAGCGAGTTGGTGGATGAGTTGGAGAGCGAGAATGCGGGCGGAGACGCGGATGAAGAGGATTGGTTCTCTGAGGAATAAGATGTACATAGTTGTATAGTATGTATTTGATGTATTGGTAGAATACAATAGGCGATGGGTGATTTGTCGGATATAGTTTACTAGCGCCGGTCCGGAAAGAGCAGAATGACCGATCTGACTGTTGTTATCCTCTTGCGTCGCTTTTATATATCCACTTTTACAACATCTCCACGTCTTCTTTTCCCTTAGCTATACATCCCATCCTGCGCTCGTCCAGAGCGCCTCCCACACTCACGCACAACTAGATACGACCCACAGCACGCAGCGTCATTTCGTACGTACATCTCGCCCCGTCCCACTTCGCACCACCACTAACACCACATGCAGGATGCTGCATGCGTCAAACCTTCCACCAGCCCCCTCCCAAGCACCACCGCATCTGAATACTTCTGGTCTGGACAGCGCAGCGAGTTCTCCTAAACAATCTCCCGCATCTCTTTTCATCCAGCGGCTACATGCGTCGAGACCTACAAGTTATGAAACCTCCTCCAATTCATCGGGAGGAGCCGAGAGCAGTTCGCAAGGAGCGGCAGGGATAGCAGATCTGAGGGGAATGGGAGGTCCCAGAGGAGGAGTCAGTTTTGGTGAGGCGGCGTCCAACTTGTCACCACAGGCCAATCATGGCCAGGTCAATACAAACACCTCAGTGGGATATACACCTCCTGCAGCGTCTCGTCACCCTTTATTCTCCCATCATGCTGTCCCAGCACGTCCGCCTTCATTCTCTCCTGCTCATTCCATATCGCCATCCTTCGTTTCTGACCCAGGTCCATCCTCCCCACCGTCGCCGGCCATATCGGATCTCTCCAATTTATCCTCCAGCGCCTTCTCCCCTGCAAGCGCATTCCTCTCTCATTTCAGCTCATCCAGCTCAGCAACACGACTGGCATCCGATGCGGAGGGCGCGAGGGTAAAAGAT
This sequence comes from Cryptococcus neoformans H99, assembly GCF_000149245.1. Taxonomy (NCBI): domain Eukaryota; kingdom Fungi; phylum Basidiomycota; class Tremellomycetes; order Tremellales; family Cryptococcaceae; genus Cryptococcus; species Cryptococcus neoformans. Next base: position 369,814 of record NC_026752.1, on the reverse strand, counting down.
TACACGTTGGGCAAGCTGGTTGGAAGAGGAGGCTTTTCAACGGTCAGAAAGGCGACTTTGCGCACCAGTGGAAAAGTTCTTGCTTGCAAGATTGTCAAGAGAGATGACCTGTCAGACATGTCGGGGTCGTTGGAAAAGTTCGAGGAGGAAATCAAGACATGGCAGAACTTGCCCTCACATCCATCCCTCCTTCCCCTTCTCGACATGCATAGGACGCCGAGCGCAACTTTTTTGTTCACACCGTATCTTCCCGGCGGGTCATTGTTGGACATGCTCAAGAGAGAAGGCGGATCAGACAAGACTGCGCGAAAGTGGTTCCCTGGTGTGGTCGCAGCTGTATCCGCCATGCACGAGGGCTTCCCCGGGTTCCCGGGCGGGTTACTGCATGGTGATCTCAAGTTGGACAACTTTTTGGTGGATCATCAAGGTAAAGTCATGGTCTGCGACTTTTACATGGCACAGATGGTGGGCAGACAGGATGATAGAACAGCGACAATCCCGCCGCCGCTTACAGCAGGGGTGAGCAGACATTCGACTTTGCCGAGCAATTTTTCAAGAGGATCGTCAAGGATACCTTCTCCCTACCGTAGTCACAATTCTCACACACCACACCGTTATCCCAATGAACACCATTTACACGAGAACAGTCACGCCCCTAGTCCGGCGCATACTCAATCTTTCCCCTCTGCCTCCCTGCCATACGCCCCACCCGAGCTGTTACGTGCACCTCCTTTAGGACCTTCCCTCGCTCAGGATATATGGGCGGTAGGCATTGTCCTTCATGCTCTTTTGACGGGAAGGCTCCCGTTTTTTGATGCGTATGACCCTAGGCTTCAAATGAAGATCCTACGAGGGACGTGGGAGGAACCGCCCGACTTGGGTAAAGAATGGCTCGAGTGTCTGAAAGGATGTCTGGACGGAGACAGAGAGAGGAGGTGGACGATAGTAAAAGTAAAGCAGAGTGATGCGGTTTTGGGTTGGAAAGAAGTGCAGAGTAGGAGCAAGTCAAGGAGTCGGTCAAGGGTCAGGATTGGAAGAGGTATCGGCATGGGTGATGGGTTCATGGATCCGATGAGAAGAGATGGGGCCAGCCAGCCTGTGCCCATCATGTCTTCGTCGCTTAATCCAAGAGGCAAAAAGAGTTCGAGTGTATCCAGATCAAGAGACAGAGGACACAGTTTTCAAGGTGGTGTATTCCCAGGAGAACACAGTCGAACACCATTCGATCATCCTCACACTTTACATCTCCAAGATCCACCGCCCCCACGCTCTCGATCAGTCAGTGCATCGCGCTCTAGATCTTCCGGTCACCGTCCAATGTTCACATTCGATGCGCCCGAATTATCCAGAAACCTCGAACAAGTTGACCTCAATCGCGGCCGGTCCACTCACCGCGGCCTCCCTCCCGGTTCCACTTGGAACCTCTCCGTTCCGCCTAGCAGCTCCAGCTCATCATCCTTATCATATGCTCGTCCTCAGGGTACACCCTCCAACCAAGGCACGCCAGTCCCCGTCCCTGCTGCCGATCCATCGTACTCCAGGGCTGTCTCCCGCTCAAGATCGCAGAGCGTACACAAGGGTGGAGGGATGCCGGCTCAATCGGCGCCGGTCCAGTCTTCAGGATTCAAGGGCGCGATGCCGATGGGTTTCGCGGAGAATGGCTTAGGGACGGCGTATGGTCGGCCAGCAGGAGTGGCGGGGGTTGCGATGCCGGTACCTGTGATGACGCCCAATTCCAAATCACGTTCCAGATCAAGACACTCTCAACAATCTCAAGCTAGCGCGTCACCTTCCGTTTCTCGCTCTCGCAGCCAAGCGCGCGAATCGCCCGCTTTTTCTGCCAGCGGGGGCGGTGGTCATACGGGATGGGGCGAACCACCATATAGTCCATGGGCGGAAACCACTCCGGCAGTCACACCTGGCTTGGGTACACCCCTCACTCAGACGAGATGGAATGGTTCTCAGTTTGAGAGGTATGAGTACGGTCAAGGGCTCGGTGCTGTGCATGAGGAAGATAGAGGGAGGGATAGGGGGGTCAGGAGTAGGGAGGCGAGTATGAATCGAGAACAGAGGGACCAGAGCAGGGGAAGGAAGGGGAGGCCTGCGTATCGGGCTGGTGAGAGCTTTGGCAGGAGATGAGGGATAGGAAAGAAAAAAAAAGGAGGGAAGAAGCATCTCTGTATTAACTACATGTGAGGAAATAGCATAGCATGGGTGTGTATAATTAAGAAGCAATCTATAAATGCATTATAATAAAAACACAAATCTCTAGCCCCATATGTGCAAGGGTTAAGTGTTATGTCGTCGAATCCCAAGAAATGTACTCTAGTAATGACCTAAATTCGCTACACCTTTGTCCCGACTCCTGCATCTACGTTTGTCCTGTTGACAACTTGACTTTTTGTCCCTGTTTCTGCATCCGAAGCGTTTGCTTGCCTCTCCGTCATTCCTGCTTCGCCTTTTTTCTTCTCTTTCTTCGCTTCCTTCTTTTCTTTCTTCGATTCCCTCTTCTCTTTCCTCGTATCCCGCCAGCCTCGTCCTTTCTTGATAACGACGATAGGAAGAGGAGAGGCAATCACTACCAAGCCTGTAAGAAGGACAAAAGTCCACCCTGCACCCAATGTGTTGTACATTGATTGACTTTTTGAAGTTGAAGGTTCATCAGCACCTTATTTGGCAACAATAGATAGGAGCTGGAAGTGCGAACGTTGACTTACATGGAGGCGACACCAATGGCTCCAAAAATGCATCTTACAAGATTGAGCTGTTGGAGTGTCAGCTTAAATTACAGGCAGCTGTAAGATCAGACGCACAGCAGCAGATACCGCTCCACCTTTGTTGCTCTTGATATCCTGTCCATATACAGTGACTACGCGGAACAATTAGCCCGAAGTTATCGCAGACCTAATGTTGGAGCAACTCACCACTCCCAATCGTCCCTGATCCTAAGCCCACCAGAAAATTCATCACCAGCGTAGCTCCAAGATTGGCCTTTGCTTGAAGACACCAACCTTGTGCCACGGTGGCTAAACAAGAGCAGACTGCAAAGGGAAACAAGCACCTGATCCGTGTTTTCTCTATATTGAACTCTTCCGGTTTGGCTCGGTAATCGCCCCCGACACGACGTTCTTCTCGATGGAAGTAATAGTCGAGTTGACGACCGTTCAGTTGCGAAGATATGATACTACCTATACCCGATGGACTGGAAATACGTTAACCTTGGGTGAAAATACACGTGAAAAAGGGACATACAGGTAACAAAGACCGATCTTGAGTTCAGAGAGACCGTAAGAGTTTTTTAGAGCGGTCGAGAAGAGTGTTAAGCTAGCGTAGAACTGAAGATAAAGTAATGAGGCAAAGAAGAACGTCAAGAAGATTTCTGGTACAAGGAGAATAGCAAAGGTCGAAAATGGTCGATAGGGTTTGGGCGGGGGACGTTGAACGGGTTCCAACTCTTGGCCGGTCTCTGCCATCTTTTTGGCCAACTTTCGGCGTTGGTAGAGTTCGACGGGAGAAGCGCTGAGGGCAGGAGGCGGAATAGAACCATCTCCTACAAGGGATCGCAGGGTTTCGGGTAAGAAGCTGATACTCATAAGCCCCTAATCCAGCCGACTCGTTTGATGGACTTACAAGATTAGAGGTATCAAGACGACACCGTCAGCAATGGCCAAGAACCAGAAAATACTTCTCCACCCTAAACCTTGTGTAAGAATACCTCCGAGTAATGGACCTAGCGTTTTGCGTCAGTGATTAATTGACAATTTGAGAAGTAATAACACATGGACTTACCAAACGCAGGGCCTGCCATCGCACCCATCTGGAATGCAGCGGCATATTTGCCCCTCTCTCTTGGCTCTGACACATCCGCAATGCAACCATATCCGATACTGATAACGGCACTTCCACCCGTTGATTGTAGTGCTCGCAAGAAGAGCAAAAGCCAGTATTTGGTAGTAGGCATCAGTGCTAGACCGATATTGGCGCCGAGGTAAACGATGAGTGTGGCAATATATAAAGGTCGTCTGCCAAAGGAATCAGACATAGACCCGAAGAACGAAGGTGTAATAGCCTGGAATACTAGGTAGACAGTGACTGCTTGGGATATGTCAGACTCTGAACGGTTGAATGCACCGGCCAGAGTGGGGATAGCAGGAACAAAGATGTTGGAGGAGATGGGAGAAAAGATGGCAGCAATCCCGCCTAAAGCGACCAGAAGAAGCTTAGTGGATTTGGAAAAGGCGGAGTAAGGACGTTGGGAAAGCGTCTGTTGAAGAGGGGCAAATGGTGTTGATGGTGAATTGTGGACTTTGCTCGGTTGGGGACTAAGAGCATCTTGCGAGTTTTGTATTTGACGTTCGGGACCCGATGAAGGTGCTGATTCCATGTTATCGGTGATGGGATCCGGATGGGCAAGGGTCCCTCCGTTGGTATCGTTTCTCTCCTCGTAGGCTACCTTCTCGCCATGCTGTATCTTGCTGTGTAGCTCATCGTGCAAGGTTTCATCTTCGCTTCGTGTGTCAGACGAGTGGGGTCTCTTGTTGTCGACAGAGTCGATTTGCTTTGTACTTGGTGGTGTCTGATTTAGTTCTCCCATGTCATATCCAGGTATCCCACTGAATACTCAAGGGCCCATATAAGATGTTTATATATAGTATAAAAGCAAAAGTGACATCCGAAATGTAGCCGTTTAAAAGTCATACCAAGTTTTGAGGGGTGCTGCTGCTATTTTCAGAAAATGGCCTTCGGGGATGACCGGCCTCGGACAAGACCGAGCTCATTAATTAATTATTATTTATTCCTTCTTTTTTGAAGTGCTTCCGGGAAGTGCTTACGTATGCATGATAACCACCGGGTGTTTCTTGTTGGGTTCTTCCGATCCACCCACCAAACCAGTTCGCTAGCTTTGCTATTCATCTACTTTCGCGACTACTCTGGACGCGTCGAACCGGAGGACGTTGTGCAACAAGCCGGATGCCACCATGACAGCCCCAAAGGGCTTTCAGTGGTCTGGTGCGAGACATACTTCTTCAACACAATCACCCTTATCAAGCTCGGACAGCCGCTGGACCCAACTCATCTCTGCGCCCTGCAATTTTTCATTGCCAGTGTTCATCTCAACGCTGAAGACGCTTTCATTGCATCCAGAGAAGCTCTTCCAGGTAGTTCTACGAGGTGATATCCTGCCATTACATCAATCTTCGACGACAGATAAGTTGTCCAAAGGCGTAGGGGATGAGATCAGAACGATAATTCCCGGTTTAGAATTGGTCGAACATATACGCACCAGGCTAGTGCCCAATCAGCCTCAGAGGCATATTAAGCTGGACCATACCAGCTCTATCTATCGCTTTCCGCGACGCCCGGAGGTCGCACCTCAAGAGAACAGCGATACTACTACGGAAAACGATTCTGGACTGGTGATATTCACTCCAGAGGTCAATTCGATAGAGCAGATCCCATATTACTATCCTCAAGCTAATCGCATAGCTTTCTTATGGGACCCCAGTAATATTAATGGCAGTTCTGAGAAGAAAAATGGAGCGAAGGCACAAATATCTGTACATTACCTCCAAACAAAATCGCCTTCTTTGATGTCACATGCACCTCCTAACGAACACCTGCCTCTCGCTCATCCGGCCCCTGGGACAATGTTCTCTAGATTGAACAAGCCTAAAAGACGGTCGCCTCTTGCTACAATCAGTCAGGAGTCTGATGTCGATCACTGTCAGAGGTTGGGCGTTGTCGATACATCGCAGCTGCAGTCGGGTGGGATGACAAGACGTACCAAAGAATTGGAAGATGATTTATACAATCAGTGCCAGCATCTTTTGGAAAAGATATTCAAATATGGCCATGCTCAATTCGCAGATTCCCCTGTTCTCCATCCCAGAAATGTGGTACGTACGCGATTTTTTTACTAGATAAAGACCATGCTGATGCCGTTCTAGGCCGTAGAGCCTCCCGAAAGCTTCGAATACGTCTATCTTCTTCTCAAAGATCGACATCGCCACCTAAATCCCGGTTTTTCCAAGACTGACATGGCCAAACACCGTTTGATTAAACTTCAAGCGGCACCATCCGATGAGTGGGGCATACCCGCGAACAACATAACAGAATGGGGCCAGCGGGACGTAGCTGTGGCGGCATATCTGATGCTTCTTTGGAAGGATATGTATCCTTCAAGGCCATCCGCGGATGATAAAGGCAAGGGTGATAATGGGAAAGAATGGGATACTTGGGGGAGACCAGAAGGAGGTTTCGTAGACCTGGGTTGCGTAAGTGCTGGTCGCTATTGCCGGTTAACTAGCCATGTAGACTGATACCTGTATTAGGGTAATGGCTTATTGGTGCATATTCTCATATCAGAGGTATGGACTGCATCTTTTTTCTTATAGTAATTCAATTACTAATACGGATATAGGGTTATATAGGCAAGGGTTACGACTTGCGTCCACGCCCTTCATGGAATCTGTATCCATCAAAGACTAAAGACGCCCTTGTGAAGCAATCTCTTGATCTTCCCGCGTGGTTCCCTCGCACAGAAGACGAATGGGGGCTGGGATCATGGGTAACGCGGGAGAAATGTGTCATCCAGGACGGAACATTCATCATAGGTAATCATTGCGATGAGCTCACTGTGAGTGGCTCTCTTATCGAGTATCGGATCATTACTAATTCAGCTGTGTCTTTAAGCCATGGCTGCCTCTTCTTTCCATCATCCCATCTCCTCCTGTGCCCTACATCTCTTTACCGTGCTGCCTCCACACACTAGATTCTATATATTCTCATCCCAACTTTACACCCCGTTCACAATCTTCCAACCCATTTATCTCCCTTCCCGCAGAGTTGGACCCAACAAAAAGCATGTATGACTCTTACATTGCCTGGCTAGGGTGGTATAGTTCAAGATGTGGATGGGAGTGGGACATAGACAAGGCTGGATATGGTATGGCTATAGACAAAGGCTGGGCTATCATCGGTAAGTCAGGGCGATCAAGCTTGACGATTTGAGCGCAAGCTGACTAAATCATTTGTGGACAGGACGTAGGAGATGGGCGTCATCAGAGGATGATGCGAAGTGCAGAGCTTGGGTGTTGGCCGAAGTTGAAGCTGTACGCCGTCGAGGGTGGTTTCAAATCAAGGAGAATGCGGATGATGATCATGCAAAATGATTGAATGCTGTCCAAATTTATGTGACCATCCACTGCAAAATTCTTAAGTTCTATGCAAAGTTGACCTGCATATAACGTAACAGGCATAAGCAGAAATGAGCAGAAGAAATTGAAACGAACTTTAAAAGTGATTGAAACAAGCCTTGAACGGGGTTGAAATAATAAGCCTTGAATAGGATTGAACTGAGCTTTTTTTTGTCCCGATCTCAGTTGGTGACCATTTTAACAACTCGCGACTAACCGAAGCAGAGGTTAGTCACCGGTCATTCAGTACTTTTTTGTTATGACGTGACGTCGTTACTGTCGATCTTCATCTCGATCTCCACCTTTTCAAGCTCTCTACCCATCGTTCGCTAGTACGACACCACACTCGACATTTCCGGTATGTATAAAACTCAGTCGCGAATACTTCCATCTGATTTTGCAACAAACTCGTCTGCTTTTGTTGCCAACTACGCATCAGCATTGAATACATGAGCTTATCGCTCCTTTTTCGACAACCACGACTACCTGCAATCACGACAAAAGTAATTCTTCGGAGACCATATTCGCCTTACTTGTCAGGCTCATTCCCCACATCATCTCATATTCAAGCTAGTATGCCTCCCCGAAGAAGTGCACGTACAGCTCTCCAACCCTCTTCAACAAACAGGGCGCCTTTCATCACCTCTCCCAGAAGTCTAGAGCAACCCCCTCCGTCCCCACCATCCAGACCACCAAAAGCGACTTTACTGGCGGTAGCAATGGCCATGGACGAAGATAACCTTACACCTCCTCCGATTTCCGATGTTGAGGATGACCAGGTCGGGAAAGTGGCGGTGAATGGCGCTGCAGACCGGGGGACGGCTAAACGTAAGAGGAGCTCAAAAGTGGTGGCAGAAGAAGCAGGAAAGGTGAAAATTGGAACAGTTAGTTCAACGAATGGGAGAAAAAGAGGCGGGAATAGTAAGGCTGAACTTGCTACCGCCAAGGAAGAAGCTGAGAGTGAGGAAGAACTCGATGTCAAGGAAGAATTGGCAATACCCGAGAACGGCAAGAAAAACAGACGAAAAATCAAAGTTGAGTTAGCGACCACAGCGAAAAATGGGGAACAAGAAGGAAAACCAAAGAAGAAAGTAGTAAAGAAATCACGAATAGCCAAAGACGAACTGCAACACGACGATGAAGGCAATGAGATCGTGAAACGTAAACGAAAGCTTAGGGAGTACCCCAAAAAGGTATACGAAATTCCTGATGTTGAGCGAAAGACGACAACATTCAGAGGTAGGTGTTTCATAGCTTGGCTTAATGAATGCTCAGCCCCAATTCTTTACAGGGCGCCTTGGATACGCCTGTCTGAATACCGTATTACGTGCCAACAAGCCCGATAGCATATTTTGTTCAAGAACTTGTCGAATCGCCAGTATAGAGGAAGAGGGGCTTGAGTTGCCTAAAGGGCTCGGGCTAATGAACGTTCGAGACCTCAAGACATTGATCCAGTGGAATGAGGGCAACAAGATTCGTTTCATGCGGATGTCTTCTGAAATGTTTCCGTTCGCATCTCACGCCAAGTACGGATACTCTCTCGATTTTGCAGATGCAGAGTTGAAGGACGCAGGAGATTTAGCAAGAAGGTATGGGCACAGATTGACTATGCATCCTGGTCAGGTGAGCTATGGTTACACCACAAACACCAGAGTCATGGAGGGCTGATTTGAGTAGTTTACGCAATTAGGGTCACCGAAAAAGGCTGTAGTAGATGCGTCAATTAGAGAGTTAGAATATCACTGTGAAATCATGGACAGGATGGGACTTGGGCCAGATGGTGTCATGATGTAAGCAGCACAAATCGCAGCCAAAATCCAGTCCTAATAAAGAATAGTATCCATATGGGTGGTGTTTATGGGGATAAGGAAAGTACTTTGGCAAGGTTCAAAGAAAACTACACCACCCTTGCGAGCGACAAAGTGAAGGCAAGGCTTGTCCTGGAGAATGACGAAGTAAGTGTATAGATTTAAAATCTATGGGCAAGGTCTGACATAAGCATAGATTTGCTACAACGTCGATGATCTTCTACCAGTTTGTACTGAGCTTGACATCCCCATCATCTTTGATTATCACCACGACGCCCTGAACCCTTCCACCGACCCTCCCGGAGAGCTTATCCCGAAGATTGCAGGGGTCTGGAACAAGAAGGGAATCAAGATGAAGCAACATCTATCAGAGCCTAGGCCGGGAGCACAGAGCATAATGGAGAGAAGGGCGCATGCTGATCGATGTCAAACGCTCCCAGCGGAGTTGCCAGATGATGTTGATTTGATGATTGAAGCCAAAGACAAAGTACGTGGTTTCCCCATCTCATGGTAAAAACATTGGCTGATTGTGAACATAGGAGCAAGCAGTCTTCGAGCTGTACCGAATCTAGTAGGTACAATTCTAGCGCGGTGAGCATGGAAAGCTGATCATTACTTGACAGCGGTCTGGAAGATGTCATCCATGACAATCTGCGCCCCCCTGACCCCAACCCCAGCATGCAGACCAAGGGCAGAAAGAGCAATCTCAAGAAGTAGGTTGTCTATCTATCGTGTTTTTATTTCCATCTCAGAAAACTAATTGCGGCAATGACCAATAGGAAGACCAAAGAAACCGGGGATGTCGACTCTCAAGGTGAACCGGTCCATCTGTCAGATATCGAAAAGGAGGGCGATGGGGGGTTGGGCGATGAGGGCTTCAAGAAAGACGGACAGGTCGTGGAGGCGGTAGATGATGTGGGTATGGAGGTAGATATGAAAGCGACGAAGGAGAAGCCCAAGAAGAGAGGGAGGGTAAAGAAAGAAGCGGCGGCAGAGTAAGCATTTTTATATGGATTCTCGACCTTGGAGCACCGGATGTGCGAATATGTTCGTATTTGTGTGGCACAGTAACGGTAGACTTATGTTGATTGACGATTGGCGTATCTGGCATCTTGTTATCTTGTGACTTCAGACACCCAAACAAGCAAACAAGCAAAATGAGAAGCCACAAAAAATAGATGATTTTCGCTGCAAGAGGACCGGAAGGTTTCAAAGCGGCGTAACTCAAAAAAGGTGTCGCTTCTAGTAGTAGACTCCCGACGGAATAAATATAACAAACAAATCAAATCGAAAGGCGCGAACCACCAGAAGTCTGTGATGGTATGCATGCGTGTCGCCATGTCGTATATTGTAGTTGCCGAGCTTGCTGTGCGCCGCTGCCTGCTGTCCATCAACCGACAAATGTTATACGTAGACGCAGTCTGTGAGCTGGGAATAGGCTTCATCATCCATCTCTTTAGTTACCATCATTACAGTTCAGAATGATGTTGCCCTGTAACGTTCCCACACATAAAATAACCCTGAATCTTTCCCCGTTGTCATTCCAGTTCTTTCATGATTTGTGCGCCATATTGCATATTGCGTGTTGCATCGAGGTTGTGAGAGTATATAGCAGAAAATGTCCTGACCTAAAACTAAAGTACCTTCATTGCTGGCCCGCCATTCGTCGCCGGCTGCTGCGGAATGCGATTGCAATTCTTTGTTCATTCTTTAATAGATTTTGTAATCACGTGACCGAGTAAACAACTCCCAGCAGCCGTCAACAAGCGTAATTACTTCCGTCCAAAATAAACATAAACATCTCCCACCTTCTCCTCCTTTTCCACCGAAAACAAACACCCCAGTATGGAGGCCCAGAGAGTGGCACATCCACAAAGCATCGGCGTCTCTCGTCCTCGCTACCCGTAAGCTTCTTCCATAAGCCCTCGGCATTGCCCAGCTTATCACTGATATCCGTTTGTTCGTATTCCCATGTGCGATAGCGGCCTACCTCTGCTACGAATGAAGCCATCTTCGCCGCAAAGGAACGACAGCTGGGATTTGTATTCCAGCGGAAGTCTCTCCTCTTCTCGTGCCTCTACTCCCCCCTCAGCATCCTCCTTTCATGCGCCTGACCCAGGTGTAGAAGGTATCCCAGATGGTCCTCGCCCTCTCACCCGACCGCAAGCACCTCTAGCCTTCCTTATGGGCCAGGCTATCCTCAGTTCATCCCGAGGTGGCTTATCGCTCGGTCACATATATAGATGGATCGAAACTGCCTATCCTTTCTTCGCTGCCGACACTGCCGGATGGCGCAATTCGGTCAGACATACATTATCCACAAACAAGGTGTTTGAAAAGACAGACCGCACCACAGACTACCCATCAGGAAAAGGTGGTATTTGGACAATCAAGAAGGGCGAAGAATGGCGTTGGGATGGAGTGGAGACCTTTACCAGGACATTTCAGGCTGATTCAGAAAGGGTAAAGTCCAGAAATAGGACTCCGTCACAGACAAGCGAGGCATCTACGTCCTCAGCGGCGGTCATAGAGCCCCATTATGGCCCCGAACCTGGCACTGAAGGTATCCCAGAAGGCCCACGCCCTTTTACACGTCCTCAAGCACCATTGGCATTCCTCATGGGTCAAGCCATCCTTAGTTCTTCCTTTGGCGGTCTATCTTTAGAGCACATCTACCGCTGGATTGAGACTGCCTATCCATTTTTCGCCACCGATACAGCTGGGTGGCGAAACTCTGTAAGACATACCCTATCTATACACAAGATGTTCGCCAAGGTTGAAAGGACCGACAAATACCCTCGAGGAAAGGGGTGCATCTGGACGATTGTTAAGGGCGAAGAATGTCATTGGGGAGAAAATGAGACGTTTACCAAGAATTTCCCACCGGGGCACCCCCACTATGCCATATGTCGACAGACTGTTTGGGATAAGGAACGTAAAGGAGAAGGAAAGAAAGGGGGAAAGAGAAAGAAAAGATTATCGGATGAGGTCAGCGAGCTTAATGTGAGTGGCTTACTTGTCATGTTGCGCACGTTGCTGACAAAGTTGTTCTTAGTCGGTCCCGGAGAGTGGTCTTACGACCCCTATTGAATCAATTAGCCCCAAGGTACGGAGCCCGCATCCCCTCAGTAACGTCCCTCTCCCCACAGACGTCCCACCTGTCATGACCATGTACGAGAAACGGCCGTCACTCCCTCCTCTGCGCAGCTTCTCGGGTCCTACCCTGCCGCCATTTTCTTCTTTCAATCTCCAGTCCGACTCTAGCATTAAAGGTGCTCATCGACGCTCCGAGTCTCTTCATTCCCTTCACCTTCGTAAATACTCATCCGAGTTTGAGCTTCCACCAATTAAGCGCTTCCGCGTAAGCGAAACCCTTCCTTCTATCGATTCACCCGCTTTTTCGGGGTCTAATAATATCAGACCCACTCTTCCTCCAATCCGGGATCACCTTACTCGAGACCAGATATCCGCCTCCGGAGCGGTTGCGTCCCCACCACCTTACCTCCCTCCCATCACTCTTGACGCAGATGTCGCTCCTCTTTATGAACGTACCTCTCTCTACCCTCAAAAGCAGACATCCTATGAACGATACTCCAGCTCTTTAGACGACGACACTCCAAATGATGGGAACCAGTATAATAAATTTGATGCGGCTTTTAGAAGGGCGAACGAAAGGCTGGAAGTGGTAGAGGTTGACGGAAGAGGGGAAGTTAGGGAAGACATGGGACGAAGGAAGCCTTGGAATGGGTTCAGATTTTGGATACCTTGAGTCGCTGTTGTGCCGTATCCGGCGCTTGATTTTTATCGCATTTCTTGTTGTGTCTTTTTGGTTTTCTTTCTCTTGTCACGGACATTTGGTCTTGTATGATTTTAGATTTATGTGCTTCACTGGGGTGGTGGTGCCGACAGAAGAAGGAACAGAAACGCGGACAATTTGCGACACAAACAAGTATGAACTATTGTAAGGTTTTTATCGGCCAGACAATTACTATGATATATGTTAATTTTATAGAGGTCAAGTTTGATCTGGCTCTTATTATGATGAATCGTCGTGTTACCTGTAACTGCCATCATCATCACACTCATGAGCGAAAGAAGAAGCAACATCTCTGTCGGCCAATCATTATCCTCTCTCTGATCCCCAGCCCAGTTCCTTATTTTTACCCCAGCATCTCTAGATCAGTAATCAGGACTTGCTTCCCTCCCATCTGCAACTAATGACTATCAACGATTATAGCAAGGCCAACAAAACTAATATTTGTGGCCGGGGACGGACGGGGTGAACGGAAGAAAGCGTCGGAGCAGTCGAAATTCAGTTAATTAATTAAGTAAATTTGGATGAATTAATAAAAGTAAATTATCGTTATTGTGCCGTTGCAGACGCACTTGATTAGGTCTCAGGGGACTTATAACGATGGCGGCGGACGCAGCGGCAGGCAAGTCTTCTATCTTTTCTCTTTGTAATTTTAAATATACCATTTTTGAAAGCTTCATTCATTCTTTAGTTCTGTCTGTCATCGAAGACGCCGTCAATCTGACCATGCAAGTCGGATTTACAACACCTCGCCCCTGGCCTCTTTTCCCCGTTCTTTGCTGCGTCTTTGCGCAGTTTCTCTTATCCGCTTACAAAGAACAATCAGCTCTCATCGCAACAATCCTTCATGATGGACAGCGGATAACGCTTTTCCGCCATCAAATCAACGAGTATAAAATCGGTTCATTTCTTTCTCATCCATTGCAATGTCTCAAACGTGTCTATCTGCTAGCTTTATTTTCAAACCCAAGGAAAGCTGTTCATTTTTTCATTACGCCATCGAAATATATAGAATCACACTGTGCTACAACAAAATGGTCCATTCCGTGTGTTACCGCGAAGGCGGTCCTCCTCGATTCCATGGTAACCCTCGTTGTCTCCAGGTAAGTATCTAGCTCCCGAGGAGGGGTTGACGACGAACGGCCTCTAGCTGACTTAATGAAATTTGAGGCTGATTCTACATGGTCATCTCCATCGTTGGTAACATGGAGTTGTCCCAAACCCCCACAAATCGAGTTCACTACCCTTATTCCCCTCAGAGAAGTCCAGCACCTCATTTTGGATGAGCTCGCCCGGATCAAGCCAGTTACGTTTATGTGCATCTCAAAATATCATTATCATCGTATCCTCCCCAATCTGTATAGTTCCTTCATTATCCCTTGGGATAAACCCGAAAAAGCACTCTACGGCACTCGCCCAATGACTTCTACTAAACGTTTAGCGCTTTCATACGTTCAAACGCTTTACGTCGGTGCCGACCCCCGCGAAACCAGAGTCCCGCTTCCTATCAACGAAGGGTGGTGGGCGGACCGTGGCCGCGTTGAATTCGTGTGGGCTCTACTCAAGTTTGCTGCCTTCAATCGTCCTACGAACAGGAATGGGAAGAAAAGGTATCTACTTCCTCGACTGGAATCAATACACATTGCTTCTGCCGTTTGCTCTCAGAAGATAAACGAGCTCGCACCCCACACGGCAACAAATTACGAGGATGGAACCCCTCTTCCGCCCATGGGGGATCAATCATATCTGCTTTGGAGTTTATTCTTCCGACTAATCCCCCACCCCTCTGGCTGTCGTATATCGATACATGTACCTATTTCTGCCGAGGAACCGGAATGGCCATCCAGCATAGACTCAATGACGTTTATCGGTCATCTCGCGGACCGGCGGCAGTTTTCCGTCCATTTCCATCAACTTGATCAGGAGTGTCTTCGCGACCGATACCTCGACAAACCACACAAAGTCATACGATTCAAAATCCGCGGTAAACGCCATCCCGGCTTGGACAATTTGGTCTTACAAACAGCGTTCAGAGATAATGTTTTCAACTTTTCGCCTGACACTAGGTGGGGCATTTTGGACTCGAGATTGGAAAAGCTCTTGAATGGTAGTTGGATACACGACCATGGTAGAGTCATGTACCCCCATACGGAGGATTGGGATTATCGAAAGAGATACCAGATCCGATTGTTCACTTATGGAGGCCCAATAAAGCAGAGGAAATACGATGACTACAGGGTGCCGGCATGGTTTGATTGGGATAATTTCCGAAATTATATTGATAAAGTGCAAGCGGAGAAACAAAGGGAACAGATGGAATGTAAAAGGATGGATAAGGAGATTATAAGAGTGGATGTGCTGGAGAGAATCAAATACGATCTTCAGTACAGGAGGAAATACGTTATGGTAAAGAGGCGTTGTACATGGTAAATAGTATAGTTGTGATGAATGATTGGGGATCTCAATTTCCTGATATCAGTTGCGTTGGTGCTGTTCGCTTCAATACTAGGCGTCTGTTGCTGCCATGTCATGCGTATACCGAGTTGTAAACTTGCGTCTCAAAATACCCGAAATTCAAAAAGCGGAAGTATAATTTCAATAGTAGTCTCTCCGTCTGGGGCAACAGATTCAAAGAAACAAACATGCATAAAACAGCTACAAAAAAAGGGCATCAAAGATGATATACAACCACCTCTCACAAAGATCCCCTCATGATACAGGGATCTTGACCGCTTGGCCTTGCACACCAGCTGAAGACGACCCAGGCACAACCCCACCACCAGGTACAGGCACCTGCACCGTCAGCCCCCCTACAGCAGGCCTGCTCCTCGCAGCGAGGGCTTGCACCAGCATCCTTCCCACATCGCTGAAATCGTTAGCTGAAGAACTTGATCGCCAAGTCGGCTGGAAGGGAGGTTTTTTGGCAGGACGTTGTTGTGGGCGGGGAGGGGCGGCGGGAGGGGGCACCCCCGGCGTAAGGGTGGGTTGGGGCGGGATATGACCGAGAGTTGAGATGTGATGCTTGCATCGTTCTCCGGCCATTCGCGTGAGTGCAATAAGCTCGCTGATCTCCCTCCTGCCCTCTTCGCCTTCGGCTAATACCTCGTCATCCTCAGTGTCACCCTTCTTCTTTTCCTTCTTCTTTTCGACCTTGTCCTTTTTGACAGGTTCTTTAAAGTTGGGGTTATGCTCACGTTGCCAATCAAGGTAAAGTTCGTCATAAGGACGAGTACGCCCCTGGACGGCGCGTTTGGCACCGACGGTATGAGTTTTGCAGGTGAGTGAACGAGCACAGGGGTGACCCTTGTCGTTGATGACACCACACTGTCTGTCATAATTGATAGGATTATTGGCTTGACGCGTGTTAGCATGTTGCTGTGGTAAGCCAGACTGAGCAAGAGTTACCTCGTTGACGTTTACGTTCTGCAATTTCCAAACGTTCTCTTTCTTTTGCCTCTCGCTTTTCCGCGCGGATCTTGTCTTTTTGGAGCTTTTTGATCTCATTCTTCTTCAATCCCTTGTACTCTTCAGGTATACCCGATGAAGATGGAGAAGGCAAACGCGCGCGTTTGGAGGGAGAGATTGAGACGTCTGAGGGTGTGTCAGTGAACTATTTAAGAGACCGGTGGATAGGCGATGAGCAAGACTGACCCTCGGATGCACGCCTCTTTTTTGTGTCCATGATCTTTGCAGACTTTTTCGTCACAAGAGGTGCCCCGTCCAATACATGATTACACACCCCTGTTTTTTTTTTTCGAGGGGTCAGTAACTGAACACTGCAGGCATAGATGATTGATGCCTGTGAACTACAACGCAATACTCACGTCGATGCTCTGCGGCTGCCCACTCCATCCCGACTTTTCCACACCTTCCACATTTTACCAAACCCCTTCCCTCTTCATTTCCGGCCAGCAGAGGATATGTGCCAAACATGTGCATGTCTTTTTCCGGCAGGAAGTCGGCTGGCGGCCGGGGCGTCTCTCCTGCTTGAGATTGAGCATATGGAGACGGTGCTGGTGAGGGAGAGGTTGAGAATGAAAATGGAGGAAGAGGAGAGCGTGGGTTGAGTCTGAGCGGCATGGTGGATGGCTACCTGATGGACCTTTTTGAGGTCGCGGTTAGAGACGGGAGATGAAGAGTGGCGGAATGTTGAAAAAGCACTTAGTCGGGGTGTTGCCGCCAGACTTTTACGCCTCTTTCAGCCCTGTGGTTAGTGTGTAGGGATGTTCAGAGGAGCAGTCTGGCCTGGCGCGATTCAAAGATGTTTTGTGAATAAATTGAATAAATGTATCAGTATCGATAGAGTCGGACGGATAGCGGCGAGTAAACGAACTACAACGGAAATATCGTGACCTCATCACTTGGGGTCAGGTGCCCAGAACAGGCTTTTAAATCTGGAATATAATAAGATAATGGGTATATATGCTGCATTCTTTGACCCAAATTCAGGGTCAACTCAGGGAGCCAATGACGACGGCGGACCGGTGTATACACTCCGCCACGCTCGCTCCTCTCTATCTCTTTCTTTCTTCCTTTTCTTTCTTTCTTCTTTCCAACGTCCGCAATGCAGTCGAACCAGTGGGGGCAATACCCCTACAGCCAGCAACAGCAACCCTCATTCATCAACTCCCAGCCAACAGGCTTCCCTGGGGCTGGTCTCCAGCCCATGCAGACCGGCTTCCCTCAGCAACAGCGTCCGCAACAGACAGGCATCGTAGGAGCTCAACCAGGCCAGAATTATGCCTTCCTCAGTCAGCCTCCTTCGAGCAATTTCAGGGGGAATGGACTTGCTCCGCAGATGACCGGGTTTCCGGGCGGTGCAGGCATGGTATCCCAGCAGACAGGAATGATGCCCCAACAGACTGGGTTCAATGCTACTGCGAACGCTGGTAGGATGATGCCTCAACAGAC